>NC_050449.1:56839964-57062464 GCF_903995425.1 Onychomys torridus | reverse complement strand
GGAAAACAGGCTCCTCCTCCAGCATAAAGGCCTGTGCTTTTAAGTAGGTATAAAATCCAACCAGGCGACCCAACCATTGATCACTGACTTTCAACATTTTAAAGCAGGCCAAGCCCAGTTGCTTTTTCATACTGTCTGCCCCAAAGTGAATAGCAGTTTTTGGAATTCTAATTCTTGCTGAAAGCTTAGATGACAATTAGAAGTTGCTCAACTGTAATTAAGGGTCACAACTCAGAACTGTTTCTTATAGGGGTATTCTCATCCTTTTTGAAGGATTCTCTCAAAAAATATAGAAGCAGTGATGAAATATTAGTGAGTAAAATTGGAATCTGAAGTCTTATTTTCAGAATCACAGATGTGTCAGTGGCTTTTTCTGTTGCTGTGACAAAACCAACGCAATGTAAGAAGGAAGGCGTCGTTTGTCGCACCATGTGAAGGCACAGTCCATCGTGGTAGAAAGGCATGGCAGCCCGAGTGCGAGGTCACGTGTCTGCAGTCAGGAAGCTGAAAGCTGAGTGCTGCTGCTCACTGGCTTTCTCCTGTTTCTGCCTGAGATCCCAGCCTGTGGGATGGTGCCCCCTCAGTCAGGATGGTCTCCCCTTCCATTCAGACATCTAGAAACACCCTCAGAGACAAGTGTGTTTCCATGGTGATCTAAAAGCAGTCAGGTGACTGCTGGACACTGCAGATAAAATCAATAGTCTCCAGACTTGCTTATTAGAATACTCACTTGAATTTTCTCTGAATTTATTAGCCATACATAATTTACCAACAATGCATGCTTACTACAACACTATCAAGTGAAAAATATAACACAAAGATGCTGAGGCAAAGCTAACCGCCTCATCCCTCTTCACCAAACTGCCTGGCTTATGTATTCCTCCAGATGTTTTTTTTTTTTTTTTTCAATAATACATCCAGTATATGTAATACATCCAGTACATGGCCTTTTGTGTGTGTGTGTGTGTGTGTGTGTGTGTGTGTGTGTGTGTGTGTGTATGTGTTTTTGAGACAGGGTTTTTCTGTGTAGTTTTGGTGCCTGTCCTGGATCTCACAGAGATCTGCCTGGCTCTGCCACAGATGCTGTATGAAAGTATGTTCACATAAGTATTCTCAAAATATATGCAATTTCAAAAATAAGGAACTTTGGGATAAACAGTTTAACGTGCAATATGGTATATTTCTGAATTTTTCCTGTTGAATAGCCATAACAACAAAAGAATGTGACCTTGTAGGGTCCAGGGTTGAGTCTGAAGAGCTTAGAGCCCATAAGAACTATCTTTGGTGGTTATTTTTGTTTGTTTGTTTGTTTATCTCTAAGCTCATTCTGGTGTCACAACCCTGTGGTCTCAGTTCCTTGGGAGGCTGGCCAGACGAAACGCTGGAACCAGGGAGTTTGAGGCCACCTTGGGCCTCATAAAGAAATTCTGAGTAAACTATAACCAGACAAACAGTGAAGACCGCAAAACCAGCCAGGTGTGATGCCACGTGCCTCTTTTGGGGGTGGAGGCAAGGGGATCAACTAGCCTGAGTTAGTGTATGTAGCCAGTTGGGGGCTACCTGAGTCTCCTGAGACCCTGTCTCAAAACAAACCCAAAGTATGTAAGAAAAGAAGAACTTCATTGATGATTGTTATGTATTCTTTGTTTTGTTTTGTTTGTTTGTTTGTTTTTGTTTTTCGAGACAGGGTTTCTCTGTGCAGTTTTGGTGCCTGTCCTGGATCTTGCTTTGTAGACCAGGCTGGCCTCAAACTCAGAGATCCGCCTGGCTCTGCCAACCGAGTGCTGGGATTAAAGGTGTGTGCCACTGCCGCCCAGCATCATTATGTATTAGTTTTTGTTTCAATATAGAACTGGTGAATTTTGCCCCAGAGGTCTCAGTAAGACTAGAGCCCCAGGATTATGTCTGATGTTATTATCTTCATACCACTCTATGCATAACTGCCAGTGTACCCTGTTTGAGAAACAGAGGATTGTACATTATCAATTTCTTTATCAGATGTGTGTGTCTGCCACCCTGCTGTGAGGAGTGTGTGGAATTAGTTCCCAGGCAGAGGAGCCTGCATTCATGCCTGGGCACATGGCAGGGCAGCAGCTTTAGAAAGAGAAGCAAATACGCTCCAGTCTGATTAAGTGGACTTTGACGAGAGCTGGACGTTGTGGTCAGATCAGAATGTGCTCTTCTTCTGTACTTGGTCCGAGTACAGAAGTAAATTGATGGAGAAAATAAAGGCTTCCAGCGACCACAGCAAACCGGCCTCCTCCATTCAGATGCAGAGGGATACGGCAACCATGCTGTTTCCAGGTGCTGGTGATGCATCTGGATCAGAGCACCCAGCCCCCATGAGTCCCACTCTTCTGTGGAGTGTCTGTCATGTCTTCATGCCCCCCACTACCCAGTCAGAGCAACCCCAAAGCAGCGCAAGTCGTGCATAACATAGCAACAGAACAGTATATGAATGGCCACCTTCTCTACTTACATCTTACAGTTGTTAACCTTTACCATTTTTGCTTCATCTATTTTTACTGAAGTGTTTTAAAGTACAGACCTAATGACATTTCACCTCTTAATGCTCTTAGCATGCATTTTTAAAATGAGCTTTTTCCCACTTGCAATACCATTATCACACCTAATACAGTCAATAGAGCTTGTGAATATAATACATCCCAGTTCACACTCAGATTGCCCCCGAGAGTCCTCAGATGGTGTCCCAGGCTCGTTCCCAAATCCGGCGCTGGGAGGTTTTCCTGTTGCATTTATTTCATTTCCAAAGCAGGGACACTTCAGTTTGTGGCTGTCACCCGTGTGTAGAAAGTTTGGAACCTGGAGCAGGCTCTAAAGGGAGGCACTGTGTGGTTTGAATTTGTACCCTGGTCCCATCACTTGCTAGTTACACTTTGGCTGGTCACTTTCTGTCTCTGTGGCCTGGCTCCTTACATGCACAATGTGGGTGAGGACAGCACGCATCTTGTAGGGCTGCTGCAAAGGTCACAGGTTCCGTGTTTCCAGCGTGTTCCCAGCGTGTTCCTAGCGTGTTCCCAGCACTGCTCACCTACATGGTGAGCACTGAGCAGGTGCAGGTGTTCATGACGGTTTTTGTGATTGTCTCCACCAGCCTCCAAGGTACCTGAGGCATGAGCCACTCCATCTCTCTGCCCCATGAAGCTCACATTCTAGTTGGGGTAGACAAAGAAAGTAAAACAAGACCCAAACAACTTGAAAATACCAGCTCATTGGCCTCTTCAACTGTAGGCTGTGTTTTGAAATGTAGGGGTCACAGAGAATTTGGCAGTTGTAAAAGGTTTCTGAATAATGACCAAAAACGGACTGGAAATTGAACACAGTGGCTGGAGGTGTTTCTTGGTCTCCCTTTCTGATTTGTTACAGTAACACTGACTTCACTTGTGAGTAGTACTGGAATTCTGTACTCCTTTGGGAGACTGCCAGACACACGCTTCTACTGTCGTTTGTTACAGTTTAGTTGGTGTGCATATGTACTGCATAGTCTTTGAAGAGGTTTAGAGGTACAGTGCAGCTGAGTTGTAACTGATGGAACATGATTCCTACTGAGTTGGGGTCTCAGAAATAGGCCTGTAAGCCTATACCATTAATGGTATTTCCATGAGAAAATTCAACTAATTGCATGTTTTATTTATATAATTTTTCCAGAAGTATGACTACTACCAAGATTTATTTTCACAATCACTTTCTTGTCTGTGTGGAGTTTGGGAGCACGCATGCCAGGGCGCACATGTGGAGGTTGGGATGACTGCGGGACAGAGTCCATTCTCTTTTCCCAGGGTGTGTGTCCTAGAGACTGAACTCAGCCTCTCATGGTTGTACCGTCTTGCCGGCCTGCTGCCCAGATTTTATTATAGGGTGTGCTGTAGTTAACTAACATCTGGAAAGTGGCACCCCAATTTCAAATGCTGTGTTGGCCAGCTTGCCAGGAGAGCCACTGTTCTCTGACCACTGGCATCTAAAAGAATTCATAGCAAGGGGACCACGGAGTAAGCAGCAGCCTGTGTGCTGTAAACACTGGACAGAAGTTGGGTCTCTCTGTTCTGAAAGACCATGAAGATGCTGTAGGTTCTACACTATTAGCCAGCTGAGGTTGAGTTCTTTATGTAAACATAAACAGCACATACTATTATCCAGCACAGGAGGCCAGGGGTGTGTGTGTGTGTGTGTGTGTGTGTGTGTGTGTGTGTGTGTGTGTGAGAGAGAGAGAGAGAGAGAGAGAGAGAGAGAGAGAGAGAGAGAGATGAGCTCAAGGCCAACTTGAGTAACATACTTGGACTTCGTTAAAAAATAAAAGGTCGGGGTGTTACAAATGTTTGGGGGCTGGTGAGATGGCTCAGCAAGTTAAGACCTTAGACGCCAAGCCTGATGACTTAAGTTGGATCGCCTGCCCCCACATCCTGTGAAGAAACTGACTTCTTCAAGGTGGTCCCTTGCACTCACCACACCCCTGTAACCCGTAGATAGATAGATAGATAGATAGATAGATAGATAGATAGATAGATAGATAGATAGATAAATGTAATTAAAAGTTTTTAAAAGTTGCACAGAATGTCACCCTTGGCACAACACCCTCTAAGCTAATAATTGTGTTATGTGGCAGATTGTAAGAATGCAGACACAAACCTTGCCTTGCCTTTCCTCACCCCATGAGCTACTCTTCCCCTCACATGTTTTGGGTTCAGTGAGGCTATGCACTGGGGACTGTGGGAACTCACAGTCCTGAGACAGGCATTCAGCAAACAGTGGGGCAGGGCCCATACAGCAGTGTGGGAAACCTGCCCTGAACTTGGGGTCCCTGCTGTGTCAGAACCAGTACATCACCTCAGAGCATCCCAAGCTGCTTCTAGCAACTCTTGCCGCTGTGAGGACCTTCAACCACTGACCATGTGACCGCACGTCTTACTGCTTTTTTATTCCTTCCCTGCTCAGCTAGTTAGACTCCACAGTTAAGGCAGAAGCTCCTTTCTACACCGTGTGTGTCCCCATGCCCATCACCAACAGGGCTCCTTGTGCTCCTTACCATGGCATGTGCACCCCACCATGGCTAAGATCATCCATTTCTCTGCCTTCCCTGCAGTACAGTGTTACGGTGGGACCCACTTCGCCTCAGGAGGACTGAGCAGTAGTCTAGTGGGGTCATCTGCTCATCTTTGTGATGAAGGGGACAATCACAGATGCCATATCACTTTGCTGTTCCTGTTGACTCCTTCCTTTTGCTAGAAACAAGCATGGCATTTGAAACCATCGCAGCCAACTTTGCTCAGTGACAAGCATGGCGGCAGCCTCTGGGGATAGTATAGCGGGAGAGGGAAGGTCCCTGGTGGCTTCTCTGTGGTACTAAAGAATTCCAGCAGTCATCTACTCTGGCACATGACAAGGGACCCAAAAGGGCTCTCCCAGCTTAATATCAGATTAATGCCCTCACAGAATCCTAGCCCATCTCCCAACTCTGCTGTCTAACCTCCAGCGGCTCTGGCTTTGCACGCAGCAGCTGATGTGACTGGGGCACATCTCATAATGATGTGGACCGCCCCGACTTCAATTCTATGGCCTCTGGGTTTCAAGTGACACTGCCCTCCAGCTTGCCCTTCCTCCTTTCTGTCACATTCACTGAAGGGAGGGGAGCAGATGAGCGCCTCTTCCTCTTCCTTCCAGCCACAGTGGAAGAAGTGTGCTCCTCCCGGTGGTGAAGGCCAGCTTCCAGTGGCCTTGGCCTCTGCTGCTGGTTCCTTCTGCCTGTGCTGAAGGCCGGCCTCTGGTGGACTTGGCCTCCACAGCTGTCTCTGCTCACTAATTAGCTTCTCTCTCCTCGGGGAATCCCAGATACTTGCATGACTGACTGAGTTTCATCACTCAGGTCTTAATGTCATTACCATCTCCTAAGAAAGACCATCTAGACCGACATGCCCAAGGAAGCCTCTCTTTACTGTCCATCCCAGTGATGGACAGAGACTGGAGGTCAGCGGCAAATCAGCCTCCCCACTGCCAGGTCATAAGGCTTAGCAGTCTCTTGCCCAGTGACCCTCGATGGAAGGTAGGCAGCTGTTGAGTACTTCCTCTCTCCATTTTAAGCTGAGCCGAAGTTGGATGTGACAGTACCTATTTACTGGTTCCTGGCTCAAAGTAAGCTGAGTAAGTGTTTGCTCTCTTTCTTCTGTTCTCAGAAAAAAGGACAGACACATCTGGAAAGCAGTGGTTATCCTTACAGCTTTGATAACTTGAGGCTTCAGGCTAGATTCCGGCTATTTGTAAGCAGCACAGAGCTGGTGCTGCTGAGCCTTTGGGGATGGCGGGGGGGGGGTGGGATGGGGGTTCTGCTTGTTGAGCCTTCCTCCCCGAAAGGGAGGCAAGGAGGGAAGCCATTGAGAACAGGGTGTTAGAATGAAAAGCTGATAAAAATAAATTCAATGTATTAACTATACCATAAGTTTAGTGACTTATTAAGAAGTATTTCTGAATAGATACAAATATACAATGAAATGTACCTGTCCCCTGGCTTTAACAGCCGTCATGAGTTCTGCCTCTCTTCACCTCCTTCCCCTAACCCTGTCTTCGATGGACAAAGTCTGCCCACCTTGTCTCTCAACAGTCTTCCATAGTCCGGGCCAGCCTTAAACTCACCGTGCAGCCAAGGATGACCCTGAGATTACAGGCCTGAGCTTTATGGTATCTTGACTCTGTTAATGATGCTACCGTTGGTCAGTGAGTCCAGCTCTGGTCAGTAAGTCGGTCAGTCTAGTAAGTAAGCTCCGCCCCTTATAAAACTACAGCGGTCTACCCCGAGACACCTTAGCAACCATCAGTGCTACCTGGATGCATGATTGCATTAGGGACTGTAGGGGTTTTAGAATTCTGCCAGTCCTTCAGCATGTATTAGTATCTACGAAGACCATTTTTGGTGACTATGAAATAGAGTTTTAAAGGAAAAGTAAGCTAAATGCTTAACTCCTTTTCTTTTCCAAATTCCAAGTTAATTTGTTGGTGTTATCATTAGGTATTTTGGAGGATGACCATTAAGAACTCACGGTTTTAATATATTTGAAGTATTTCAGTCCACTTCCCCCCACCTGCCAGTAAGCTCTCTTTTCAAGTTTCCCCTGAATAGCACTTTATAATTTATGAGATACTCAATATATATCAGTCATTTGAATCGTACAAACGACCCTGTGAAGTCTGATATTATTCCCCATGTTACAGATGAGAAATTTAACTCATGTGTCTCAAACTGGGACTCACCGTCTACTGCTCTTTTCAATATATAAAACCACGGTTGTGAGAATGAATGAAAGGTGACTGAATTATTTTCCTATTTGTCCTTTCTCTGGCTCTTAGATTTAAATGGCAGACGTCTTTTACCAGTGGGAATACAGCATTAAGCAATATCCACTTTAGAAGACATTACTCGGAGCAGACACTGTTGAGAACAGTGTTCTGCTGATAATACTGTAACTTGGCAAATAGCTTCTTTCAACTTTGTTTGTGAAGCATTTCAATTTTGATTACTCTGTGTGGGAGCTGCTGCTCGGATAGATGTGTGTTGTTTTATGGTCTACCCATGTCTGGGGAGCTGGCATTACATGCTGCCTAGTGTTTTTAATTCAGAAGTTCTTCTAGAAGCAACCTCTTAGCCTCTTCTATTCCAGGCCTAGTTTTAATAGCATAAGCCATTTCCTTCTCATATGGTGTTGTGGGCATAGTAATAAAATGAATACCACAGAATCACTGATGAGATGAAAATTGAGCTCCCGCTTCTGAGCAGCCATGTAGGTAAATCAGTAATTGGCTCTGATAATAAGTTTTGTTCTTACAAACCAAAGTCTAAATGAGAGTCACATTTGATAGATCTGCTTGTAATTACTATCAAAAGGAGAGAATGCAAATTTTAGATTGTTTAGTGACTCAAAATTGATGAAAGAAATTGCTGCCTTTTCTTGACCAAGTGAAGAAAATTTTCTGAAGTTATTTCTGATATTCTCTTACTGCCAGTGAAAGATCAACTTCCAGAGAGTGCCTTTTTTGCTTAATGGAATGATTCATTTCCTTTTGGTTTTTTAATGTATAATTGTTTTTCTTAGAAAACTAAACCCTTATTAGATCTGACAATACAGCCTAAGCTGATAAGCAAAACATCCTACAGGCTGACTATATTAGACAGATTTAAGCATTGACTCTGTTTGATCATGACTTTCAGTGAAGCCATCTTCAATATTTGCTTCATCGCTGGGCATCAAACCCAGGGCCTCTCATGTGCTAGGCAAGTAGTCTACCACTGAGCTGCACCCCCAGCCTGACATATATTTTTACTTAGGTTTAAATTTTATTCATTCATTTATTCATTCTTCATTCATTCATTCATGCACATGTGCTTGTATAGAGGTCAGAGGACCACACTTAGGAGTTGGTTCTCTTTTCCTACATGTGGGACCTGGAGATGGAACTCAAGTTGTAAGGCTTAGCAGCAAGTGTGTTTACCCACTGAGCCATCCCCCTGGCAGCATTTGGTTTTATATTATTTATTATTTTGAGACAGGTTTTCATGTAGCCAAGGCTGACCTTGGATTTCTAATCTTTCTGTCTCCACTTCCCAAATGTTAGGATTATAGGCATGTGTCACCATGCCCAGAATCCAATATTTTAAAAGAGAAATCAAATCACACAGGCTATGAATTATCATTTTGATAAACTCATGCTTTGGTGCCAAAATGGTGAAGATGAGACTATTAATAATTTTAGGTGCATTGTTCTAGTAGCCCACACTAAGAGTCAGTATTCCAACCTACCATTTCTGTCTGACTTAGTTCCAGAATATCTGTGCCCAGAGATGTAAAGTAGGGCAGAGAACAACTGAGTCCTAACGCTGGTGCTCACAGCACCTCCGCTCATCCCTTCCCCAGGCCTGTCCTGTAGCCACACAAAGTTGATGGAGCCTGATAAAACTAAGAAAGCCTCTCTGGTCTACTGAGCCAGTGATCCCAGAATTAAAAAGTTCTAACGAAGCTGAGACATGATAGATGAAGCCATTACTATCAATTGTATCCACAATCCACATTCCTAAAGCATCCTAATTACAGAAACCACATCCAGTCAATATAATACATATTAGCAATTTCCTGATCCTTGGTAGGATGGAAATTATCCTGAAAGTTTAATTAAGAAGGAAAAAATTATGTTCAGGTATTAATTTCAATTTAAAAAAGGCACTTGGCTCTCTGCAAACACGCTGGAGGAGTGCTGTGAATGTGCGTTAGCCGCAGAAAGAAAGCCATAACTGGGCTCCACCTTACTTCTGTTACCATATGTACTTAAAGGAGCAAGTCACAAGATGTGCCTTTGTGACATGTGTTTCCATGGGTTAAATGTGGAGGGCAGTTGAGGACAGTTATTTGGAGGTTTGGTTATTCAGGAGCAAATGTGTTAGGAACCAGCTCATCCTGACAAGACCTGTCCCTTCATTCTTTCTGTAGACTCCTCTTCACATTGACCTCAATCTTCTTATGAATGCTTCCACTGGAGGGAACACGTGGACTCCGGACCAGTCCGTTGGGCAACTGCAACCATTTTAACACTTGCCTTGGATCACCCTCTGAACTAAAACATTTGATGGAACCCAAATCAAATTTTCTAGTTGCTCCTCATACCTCCAAGTTTCTTTAAAAGTAAAACTCACAAAGCCCAGATATTGTGCTCCTGTTTGTACAAAATGTCCAGAATAGAGTTAGTTATGAGTAGAGACAGAAAGTGTCCCAGGGGCTGCTGGGATAGTGGTAGCAGGACTAGAGAGCAATTGCTAATGGAGGCAAGGCCTCATCTGGGGAGATAAAAATGTTTTGGAACTAGGTAGTGTTGAGCTGACTTAGCTTTGTGAACCAAAGCAAAGATCAGTAAATTATATTGTGGGATAAAAGTCATACAACATCTCACAGGTGATTCCTAAGTGCCAACTGTCAATTTAACCTGAAGTCATGGACTGCTGATGCTCAGGGCAGCACCTCATGAGAGCATCACACCCAGCTATTGCCCTTAACAAGCAAACAGGCTGACTTGCAGAGAAGTGAGGCAACTTTGCTGAGTCCCACCCAGCAGTACAGGTTAGGGTGGTCACCTAGGTCTTGTGACATCCTTCCAATGCCCTCCACCACTGCCATTCTGATAGGAATCCTTTAAAATGAAGAACAGGTCATTGGAACTAGATGCTTTTTTGTTGCTAATTACCAATGGCAAAATCTCTGCAGAGGCAATAGACATATTTGGTGTAGTAAAAATGTGTCATGTCCAACAGCTACCTGAAATGTCCCTAGAGGAATGTGGCCACATTAACAGACCAAGAGAGCCCTCTACCTGCGTGTCTGGAGTATAGATTTTTATTTACTTAGTCCTTGACCTGGAAAGCCAGGAGTAAATGAGAGATTTACTTGAAATGAGAGATTCTTGTCCTTTGTCCATCCTGGCTGACATGGAGCATTAGTTTTTGAGTAGATGAATGGTGTCTGAGGATATATCTGTGCACAAATAGAACACACAGAGGAAAATCTTCCTTTTCTCCAAATAAAAAAGGATTGATTAGTAGCCTAAATAAAAGAACCAGGTTGTTTTTATTTTTTCAGTGAGAATTGCATTAAACTTCTTATTTTCCAAGAAATTTATATTCCTCAAAGGATATAAAGTGTTAGTAAGCATTTTTGTTCATTTTACATAAAAGTTTCATTGTTTCTTTGTTTCAGCCAAAGATAGAGATGAATGTAAAGATCCTGCGGGATCCAGAGAACATGCACCACAGAGCTGCTGTAAATGCCAACTATGGAATCAGTTTGCCATATATCAGCCAGAGAAAAGCACAGGTAAGCGGTGAGCTGCTCTAGCGAACTCCTAATTCTAAAAAAGTTTTCAGGCCGCTTAGAAGTGGTGTGAGATAGAATGCAGATTTTTAAGTAAGACTGATTCTTTTGTCCTTAGGATATTTTAAAAAATGAAATGAAGTGGCTTTCATTCAATCTGTAATTAGTAAGGATTATGAAAAATGTAGACTTATTTTAAAAGATCTATTTGCAGTTCATTCTGATTTTTTTTGTTGTGATTGATACTTTCTGAATGAGCTAGTGGCGTACCTTAACACAGAGGGAAATTTAACAACAAAAGACTTAGTAGAGGAATTAGGACAGTTTGCATGGTAGGCTTCCCACTAGAAAAAGCAAAAGGAAACCACTTCGGAGCACCCCTCCCAGTGGCATGCCCTGGTAACAATGCAACATGTAAGCAAGAATTCCCAACCCAAAGCCAGCCAGCGGGGCAGCATCTCCTTCCGCAGTAAAGGGTTAGAGACAAAGCATCCCGGGCAGCCTGAGAGCTGGCACCCCCTGCTGCTGGCTCGTGGCTGAGGTGTTCCAGAGGGAGGACTGGCCTATTCCTGTGCTGTGGATTTCCTGGAACATCTAGGTGCTTTGTCTTAACTAGGAAACCATTTGGCATCATTTCTAATACTAACAGCAATTTCTAAGGTGAAATCTATATATTTTGAAAAGACATAACTTTTGGCTCCTCTCAGAGATATTAAATGTATATTTTAGTGAAATTAGAACTAAGGACAAGAATAATTTTAGGACAAAATTTGTCAAACCATTTCTAACTTGCTTAATTATCTCAGATTAAATCATCCAAGTTTCCTCTGTTTTTCAACCGCCTGTATCATCTGCGGCATTCAGTCACTCTCGCCTCTGTATTCGCTTTATATTATTCTTACAGGTTTGCATTAAGAGCACTTTATCCTAGAAATATTTTCTAGCCTAAGAAATAACCAGAAAGTTAGATATTTTTATTCCTGTTGGAACTTTATTTAAAATGTCAGTGTGAATAATGTGAAGAGGTTTTTATCTGCTTCCCAGGAGCCCCAAAGCCCTTGAAGTAAAACTATTACTTCTCTGGCTGTACAGACTGCAGCAGATTTCTCCTTTGTTGTTGTTGGTTTTCCTCCTCGATCTAGAATTAATATTGGCTTAGCTGCTGCAGTGCTGCGGCTTTGCAGCCCCGGGCAACTGCTGCATGGCACACTCCAAGTTTCTGATGAGGATGGAAGTGTCTGGAGCTCTACTGAGACACATGGGGATTATGCTTTGCTTTGTGACTCCAAGACTCAGACTTAAATAAGCAATTCAAAGCAGTCCTAACTTTAGGATGTAATCTTAGCTGTTAGTTATATTTGTAAAGATTTACAAGTAGAATGAGCAGCAGCGTGGGTATTGTTGCAATGACATTGGAACAGTGACATTTGAGAAAGCTCACTGGCCTGTGTGACGTGTTAATAACATATACTCGTTTGTTAAAGATCCTTTTCATAAAAATGACCCCATAAAAATCAACAGCAGGCCACTTTAAGATTGGACATACATTGTGTAGATTTTGATCAAACTATTGCCTTTGACCTGTCATTTTGTGTTGGTCTAGTTATCAGATGCCACTCTCAGAACGAGTTTTGTTTGGCTTTACAAAACGGAGGCATTGCTCAGAAAGCTCTTTGTGGGAAATACTCAGTTATCTGGTTTTAAACAACCATGTAGTACATCTAGAGGTAAAATAAAGCTGAATTCACCTTTTATTTTTAAAAATATGTTTTGAAAAGCACCTACCCAAGCTGTGGCCACGTGTCTATCATGGTGACACTCAGTTAACTAGAGAAGCAGCAGCAAGGCTGGTCTTCCGGAATACCTCTTCACACACTTAGGGCAGGGAGGCTGCCTAGCTGCTGAGGTCACACACTGCCTTATGTCTGTGAAACTGAACAGCTTGTCAAAAGTCTGCAAATAATTCAGGCATTTTGACAAGCAAATATGAATACATAGTCAGTTTGCATTATTAGTTCCTGGAAACTGGCGGTATTTTTCATCTGATGAGGAGGTGTCTCCTTCCCTACAATAAGGAACTAATGGAAGATGTTAGTGCATTAAACACACACACACACACACACACACACACACACACACGCACACGCACACGCACACGCACATGCACACGCACACGCACATGCACATGCACACATGCAATACCATATGCATACACGAACACACACACACACATGCAACACCATACAATCATGCCACAGAACTTGCCTTTAGAACATTATTTTCTGTGACCCTTTTTATATAAAACCAATTTCTAAAAAAAGCACTAAATGCAAAACCACCAATGATTTTAGGATCTTAAATGTGCTAAGTAAAAGCTGAACAACCCTGTTCCATGTGATTGCTGGGTTCTCATTGAGGCGGGAGGCGGGAGGCGGGAGGCAAGCACTGATGCTGCTCTTGCCTGCTTACAGCATCTCCTTCCAGTCAGGCCTTACGGTGCAATGCACTGAGAGATCTGTGAAAATTTGACTTTGATTTATTTTTTTTCAAATAAAAAGGGTTTCTTAAAAGGCTTGAAACATGTAACTGTTAACATGAATTTTAAAAGAACGATTATGAATGCATAACAGAATAGCCAAACAAAACGTCGCTGTGAATTGCCGCACAAATAACTCTGATTACAACTGTTATGACCTAGAAAAGAGTCATAAAAGCATTTTTCTTTTTGGCAAGCTATGAGTTGCTGGAGAATTATACCAGTTCTTTGGTCCCACTTTCCAGATAAATAAATATATAATGCTATGTAAACTTAGAACCTTTTATTTATTCATGAGGTTGGATTTAATGCTCTGATGACTTCTCGGCTTTATGACTCGTACGTTATACAGTGCTTCTCACTAACTTGGTTGGGTAGCAACCACACTTCACAAATCATAGCTTCATCCTTTACTGTTTCACTCGGTGTGTGCAGAGCAATTGCTCCCATTGAAAGCACAATCATTTCTGAGATGATAAAGTAATGGAAAGTGAGGCAATTGTGTTAATGTCAAATGATTAGAAGAAGTACCACAAGCGGGGGTGGGGTGAATTCAAGCCATGATTGTGTTTTAAGCCCATGCATATGGCCACAATTACAGTCACAACATCATTTGGCAACGGTAGCAGAATTAGATTTAAACAAATTGATGTTACACTGCAGTAATTCAGAACGAGCTTGTTGCATTTATAAACCATAACAAGAAGCAGAGTGAATTAATAAACCCTCTTGTCACTAAAAATAAAAAAGGGAATAATTGCTGAGATGGAGTTAACTTAACAGATGACTGCAGTCAGCATCCTTCCAGCCTAGATGTGGCAAAGTGAAGGTCACCCCCATTTCAGATGACAAAGAGGGAATATTTTGTTGGTAAACAAATTAATCTTTGGAAAGGTCGCCATTTGTTTGAAGTTTTTATCCAGTTCTTGTCATCTGGAATCAGAGATTGACTGTCACTGCACCAGGCAGGGGTGCAGGCAGAGCCGACGGAGCTGCTCCGTCCATATCAGCATTCCTTGACAAAACTCCGTGCCTGATTGTGATGCCATGGGCTGCTGGTTTACAGCTGTCTCCGGACAGGAACGGAGGCCCACCCCTGAATTCCAATAAGATGGGCCTGCATATTTCGCCTGCTGTATGCTGGCCCTCTGCCCACAAGTAAAATGCATTGTAGTTCAAGCCAGCAATTATCTCTTTCACTTCCTTCTGTGCTGCTTCTGTTCCCCCTTTCCAAAAACAGATGTGGGGATTCATTCAAGTTCGGTGTCTATTCTTCCCCACACCTGCCAGGGCAGGATTTTGACAGGGGTAGAGTTTGAGGGAGCCAGCAGACAACAATCATATATAATTTCTCTGAGAGTGGGTTTTTTCTTTTTTCTTTTTTTTTGGAAATGGTGACTTTTTTTTTTTTTGGCCAGGAAATGTGGAGTCAGCATCTTGGTCCCCCTCCCTTTTCCCAGGAGCATTTGGTAAATTAAATTAGTTGAACAAAAGGAAATAGCTTTAAAGACATTCTGAAATGCCACATTCTATTTATGACACACAGTTATTGCCCAAGGACTGCAATGGCATACTCAGTGTCCCCACCACTAGCAGATACAGACAGCCTTCTCTTGAGGTTGTACAGAGAGTGCGTTTTGAAAGTGTGTCTTCTGATTCACAAACTATAAAGTGTACCCCACCAATATGGCAGTGGTGGCAGTGGTGTGTTGTCTGTGGACACTACTGCTGTTCCTGGAACAATGGGCGCTCTAAGGAACATGATGTAACACTGGCTGGTGTTCAGCTCCTCCACAAAAATGCCACTGTCAGGGGAGCATAGAGAAGCCATTAGAGGCTATATGCACTTATCAATTATGTTCATAAAATGCCACGCTGTAGTGAGTTCTCTAATTTCTTCCAAATCCCATTGTTTATATTTTGGGGGGAGATCCTTTATGCACCCCCAGCTAACGTTATGTTGGACTTACGGCACTTCCTAGCACTTAGTGTGGTTATTCTGGGTCACACGGCCCTCCCTATGTGAGTCTCTCTAGGTAGGGATGCCCTGGAGACAACCTCCATTTCCTCCTATGTAAGATGCACTATATTGAGTGTATCTGTCCTGTAGGAGGCATTGAGACAAATGAATTAGCAGATCTTGCTGCAAATATGTACTCAGAAAGTATTAGTTCTTACTATTAACAATCCTCACATACTATATTGCACCATTGTTTCATGTCATTTAAAATTTACATTTTTGTCGGGACCAAGGGAGGGTAACAGACGGTTGCTGAGGGCTGTTCCAGTGATACTATTTAATTTTTCATGTGATCATGTCTTTTCTCCTATACAAATATGAGGATTATGTGTTTTTCAACTCCTCCACTGCACTGAGCCATGCTTTACATACAACAGGTGCTTAGGAGAGGGCTGGCTCACTCTCTCCTCTGTGCACTCTCTGCTTTGAAGCTGGGTAGTCTGGTGTTGAGGGCCAAAGTGAAATCCTGATTTTGCCAGTCCCAGGTAGCCTGGTTGTCCAAAGTCTTCTCCCAAGGGGCCACCTGCGAGTTTTTTCTAGTGAAATGACCTTGCTCCTGGATTCACAATTCAGCCTTGCCACTGCCTAGCTGGTTCCATGATGCCACTGTAGCTCAACCATTCTCACATCTCTGTTTCATGGGGGAGGCAAGCTAGATGTGGTGGCAGGTGGTGTGTGGAACGGGCTTAGGGTCAAGTGGAACCGAGTGTGGCTCTGTTCTTGAACCCGCAGGTGAGCAAATTAACCTCCTGAGTCCCTTAGCTTTTTCTGCAAAGCCAGGATAATGATGCCTACTAGGTACAGCTGTTACGGGGGTGGCAGGAAGTAGCTTCACACTGCTGGCGGGTAATACGTGTCCATAAGACTCTCACTTTTCGGAGAAACAAATTAGCATTAACAATCTATTTCCTTCTCCTTGATTCACACCTGTGCTTCTCCCTACTTCACAGAAAAGAGTCTGATTCAACTCCCTCTGCCCTCCAGCATAACGAGGGCTTGCTGCTCTGGTTTCCAAATGGTAGCAGGAAACTACAATGAGTTTTAGAGAGGTTGGGAACATTTAAAACACAATCCATTTTATGACAAATGCTTTAATGTGCAGCAAAGGACAACATGCTTACTTGAGTTTGATACCAAATGATAATGCATTAGACTGCCCTACATGTGCATGAGTGTGCACAGTGGGATTTCATCAAATCAATTGTAGCTTTGTACTGGTCACATTTGGAAAATTCAGATGTGCTCATAAGGACTTCTGTGATAGTCATATATATGAATAAACAAAGGTGAAAGAAGCCAATTTTGAGGGCTGGAGAAATGGTTTGGCAGTTAAGAGCATTCATTCTTATAGAAGACCCAAGTTCAGTTCCTAGCACACATATTATGGCTCACATCCATCTATAAGTCCAGTTCTCGTGGATCCAGTGCCCTCTTCTGACCTCTGTGGGTACCAGGCACACATGTACTGTATATACATACATGTATACAAGACATTCATAAGCATGAAGTAAGTAAATCTCTTTTTTTCTTTAAAAAGGCAATTTTCACATCAAGGTCTGACCCCTAGGAAACCTGTATAAACTGATTGATAGGACCACTAGAACAGGTGTGCTGCAGTGGGACCACTAGAACAGGTGCGCCACAGTGGGACCACTAGAACAGGTGTGCCTCAGTGGGACCACTAGAACAGGTGCACTGCAGTGGGACCACTAGAACAGGTGTGCCTCAGTGGGACCACTAGAACAGGTGCGCCGCAGTGGGACCACTAGAACAGGTGCGCCGCAGTGGGACTACTAGAACAGGTACGCCGCAGTTGGACCACTAGAACAGGTTCACCTCAGTGGACCACTAGAACAGGTGCACGTCAGTGGACCACTAGAACAGGTACGCCTCAGTGGGACCACTAGAACAGGTGCGCCTCAGTGGACCACTAGAACAGGTGCACCTCAGTGGGAACACTAGAACAGGTGCACTGCAGTGGACCACTAGAACAGGTGCACCACAGTGGACCACTAGAACAGGTGCACTGCAGTGGACCACTAGAACAGGTGCACCACAGTGGGAACACTAGAACAGGTGCCCTGCAGTTACAAGCTGGAAGGGTCCTCCGATGCCTGCTGTGGCACAGCGTAGTTGGCAACTTCACAGCTTCAGCCACCAACCTTAGAGCACAAGACATGGCCTCGTGTTAGGCTGCTGCTTTTGTGATTTGAAATTAGTCATTGCTTTATTTTGTAGTCTAGGGTAAAAAATGTTAATTTATTGATTATGGCAGATATCAACCAACAATAAAGCACCATTTCAAAATGTATATTTAATATCCCAAACAAAATTAGATTGTTTTGAAATTTGGGTGAATAAGTGACAGAGAAGTTACTAAGCTAATTGGAAAGGAAGAGGGCCCATTGGGAAATGACATTTCATGCAAGTGCTATGGGTTCTTTAGTACTTTGATAATACAGCATTCCAGTGTATAAGATATGGTACCAAGTGCCTGACACATGCTGTCTTATTTGACCTTTGTACCTATAGAATATATTCCATTCATATAACCATTAGATGAGGAAACTGAGGAAGGACACCACCTGTCTAAGGTTATGCAGTAAGGAAAAATAATCAGGACTCAAATTTGTTGTGGAGTCCACTTTTCAAGGCTCCCTAATTGAGTCACTACCAACAGATGCTTAGTTATTAAGGAACAGGAGCAGTTCCTAGATGTTAGGAATTCTATCTTAAAATAAAATTCCCTGCTAGTCTTCAGAGTGTCTGGATCATTTTAGCAGAGGGAGTCCTGAGACTATAGTGCCACAATAAATTACCGGCTATTTAAAATGATTTGCCTTTTCACACTGGGATTTTTTTCATATTGTATAGGCAAAATAAAATATACAAATAAATGGCTATAAGACTACCGTTATTAGTTATGATTCTTGAATTCATCAAAATAACTTCATGATTTCCAATGTTGACTGATTCATGTAGATATATTTTATTATATGCCATCTGAGTGAGATATATGAGTCTTTATGTAATACGCACATGGACAATATTTTATATGCTCCTATTTTTGAACATGTGAAGGTCAGCAGAGAATTATGCTACCTTCTTATGACATTCACATTTATTTGCATATCAGCCTTTAGTTGTTGCAGTGGAAACAGGGTCCACTGCTGGAAAGAAATGTGAGAACCTTTGGCATGGAGGTTTACCTCTCCCCTGTGTATTTTCCTTTTCACAGGAGTAAATCCTCTATTTAATTAAAAGGAAGGAGAGAAGCTCTACTGAGGGATTTCAAGCATGAGAGGACAGGGAGAAGGGAGGTTGAGGGGCAGTGGTCCAGGAAGGGACCTCTGCCCTGCTCTGTACTCACTCCATATTAGCAGCACCCTGCTCTCAGGACGGGCCCACTCCCTTAAGTGACCCACTTTTCACTCTGTGCCGGGGACTTTAGACCTGAGCATTTGAGTCCATGCTAAGAGACAGTCATCTTGACCTCATACTACTACCACTTTGAAGAACTAAAAGCTAGGTAGATAAGAGAGCCTAAGTCAATACATGCACACTTGCTCACGTGTGTGCGCGCACACACACACGGGGAGGCAGACATATTTGGTTAAATCAAAAGGGAACTACAGATAGAATTATATTTAAATATAATCAGGCTCCATTTTATTATTAAATAATGTTTATTTATTAATAATACCATTAAATAATTACTTTGTTTTTAAGACAGGTCTCATGTAGCCCAGGCTCGCCTTAAACTCTTGATCCTCCGGCCTCCATCTCCCATATGCTAGGATTTTAGGTCTGCACTACCAAATCTAGCTTGCTTTTCTTTGCATTTTATTTCATATATTTACAAAACATTATTCTGAGAAGAGGTTTATAGAATTTACCAGACTGTTAAAGAGGTGACTCCCCTAATTAAATCTCTCTGTGATCAATATTTTCTTTCATGCAAATATCCACTATGAGACAAAGAATGCATCAAAACAAAAGGTTGCCAAATTTGCCATATTGTGTGCTAATTGTTTTAATGCCCAGGATGGAAGCTGTGTTCTTCCTGTATGAAACAGTCACTGTTCTTAGTTGAGGGTGAAGAAAACTTTCCAGAAAGAAAGAAAGAAAGGGAGGGAGGGAGGGAGGGAGGGAGGGAGGGAGGGAGGGAGGGAGGAAACAAAGAAAAGAAAGGAAAAGATATATCTACAGCGCAAACTCGAAACTTTTATAAGAACTGTACTTTCTTGAGTGTAGAAAACTTTACACTCTGGGCAATCACTTGGGAAGCTGAGGCAGGAGGATCAGACAAATTTGAGGTCAGCCTGAGCTACAGTGTGAGACCCTGCCTCAAACAAAAAAAAAACAGAATTAAAACCTTCATTCTTTGACCTCATTATGGTTGCTTTTGTGTTATAAGAAAGAGAATGGAGCAGTGTAACATGTGACAGTGAGCTCTGTTTAAAATGAGGGGCTGGAAAGATGGCTCAGTGGTTAAGAGCATCATTGGCTTCTCTGCTCTTCTAGAGGTTCTGAGTTCAATTCCCAGCAACCATGTGGTGGCTTACAACCATCTATAATGGGATTCGATGCCCTCTTCTGGTGTTCGGACATGCATGCAAACAAAGCACTCATATACATAAACAAACAAACCAACTAACAAGCAAAAACTGAAGCCAAGAACAGTACTGCAGTGTGGTAGCTTGAATGTTATTGGTCCCCATGATCTCACAGGGAGTGATACTATTAGGAGGTGTGGCCTTGTTGGAGGAAGTGTGTCACTGTTGGGGTGTGCTTTGAGGTTTCCTCTGCTCAGGATACCACCCAGTGTCTCAGTCAACTTCCTGTTGCCTTTTGGTCAAGATGTAACCAGCATCATGTCTGCCATGCTCCTTGCCATGATAATAATGGACTGAACCTCTGAAACTGTAAGTGAACCACCCGATTAAATGTTTCTTTTATAAGAGTTGCCGTGGTCACGGTGTCTCTTCACAGCAATAAAAACCTAACTAAGACAGCAGGCAGCTTCATGACATTAGTCACAAGAGAAACTGGCCTGATAGAACTGCTTTCATCATAGCCCAGGGTCATTATCTCCTAAGAGGTACTTGAGATGGAGAAATAGTATGGCTGTGCTCTCCTGTCTTCTAGCCTATTGTTGATTAAACTGCACTTGAGTTCAAGTATGCATTCCTAGCCCCTACAAACCTCTCTGGTAGAAGAGAAATGAGTACCACAATGCAGAAGGATTCACTGTACACTTCCTTTAAAAGCATGGCCTCAGAGTCATGTGTGTAATGGAAGCCCAGAAGGTTTTTTTTTTTTTTTTTTTTTTTTTTTTGAGGTTCATGTCTCATTAGGCTAGAAGTTAGAGTAGAAAGAGTAGATTCAAATCATCTCTTGATAACCAAGTAATGATATGGTGTAAATGTTTAGAGATGAAAAGGCCTGAAAACCACCACATACATGTTAGAGGAAAAAGACATAGACCAAGGACTTAGGTTTCAACACTACCCTGTATCATGGCTACAAACCAATATACAAATCTGTCACCTAGTCTTGAAAGACTAAGTTGCCTCTTTTCTTTTCTTTGTGCATGTGTTTGCCAGTGTGCCCTGTTTGCTGCATGCTTGTGTGTGAGTGCCTTTACATGCAGTGGCTCAGGATGTTGGAGTCTTTCTCTGTCACGAGACATGGTCTTCCAGTACACTAAAACTCAGTGCTTTGGCTAGGGCTGGCCATCCAGTGCACTCCTGGGATCTGCCGGTCTTTGCCCTCAACCCCATGTGCCAGAGGCACACAAGGCCATGTCTGGTTTTTTATATGGGTGCTGGGGGTTCAAACTCAGATATTTATGCTTACATAGTAAGAGCTCTTCTTCACGGAGCCATTTCTCAGCCTGGGAAATGTTTCTAAACCAAGAAGATAAAATGGCGTGTTCAGTCGCCATCAGAGCCACACTGTGTAACTCTCAGGCCAGTGTTTGCTTGATACCTCTGGAATGGCCAGTTCCTCTGGGAAAGCGAGCAGTAACAGGGGAAGCTGCTGGATGGAGGCTGCCTGAGGAGCCTCACAAGAAGTGCACGTGGCTGCAGTGGTGCCCTGTGCTCTAGGAATACAAGCAGTGCTGCCACATAGGCCAGGGTGGACAGTTAAAACTGTCTCACATTTTCCCAAAAAGTGCACTTGGAGATGATGGACGGCCTTGGCTGGGTCTCTGAAATCTAATTGTATGATCTCGGTCTAGACTGTGAAAGGAAGGGCTTCAGGCACACAGCCCATGGTAGATCACTTAGCTGCTCTAACTGAAGGGCATCATTAGAATTCTTCCGAACAGTCTCTGCCCCTTGGTGTCCTCATTGATTATTACACTTTATTTCCTCTCCCTTTGGCTATAAAGCAATAGTACTTTCTGGAATCACATTATCTCCTGAACTTGTTAGATGTTCATGAATCGGCCTAATTAGAGTTCTGCAGGCACCTTCTCCCTGACAATTTGCATAAGGCTTTGTCCCTGTCACAGGAAGAGGCACTCCAGCAGGATGGCTTAGATGGTCTCCCAAACCTGTCTTTCTTTCTACCCCAATGCCTCATGCCCCGCTGCTGCCAAGGATCTACCTGTGGCCCCATCTGTCATCTCCGCATGTTATCCCTCCTCCCAGCATCAGCCAGAGCAGGACTTGTTGAGGTGGGAGTAGTGTAAACAAGGACAGTGAGGAAGGTGGGTGATTTCTGGGGAACACGCTCGGCTTTCTCTCCCACCGCTCACGTCCCCAGTGCTGGTTCCCACTCAGTGCTGGAGTGTGAGGCTCTTCCCTGTCCTGACCTCACACCAGCTGTCTTGTGTCCAGTCTGCTCATGCACAGCTGTGCCCAGGAGACTGGCTTCATTCTGGTGTTTTTCACAATATGGTGTTTTCAAACTTATTGTCTGTTTGTGCTAAGTAGAAAAAAAAAAAAAAAAGGAAAAACTATCCATGAAATAAACTTACTTCCTGGCTTTCTTCCACTTAAAAAAATAAATCTTTAGAAATGTTATTTAAAATTATAATCATAGTCTAGGTGTCCTGGCCAGGCAGATAATAAATGACAAGCTAGCTCCACAGTGCTTGAGTACTGGGGGTGGGCCTCCTGCAGGAGGCAGCCCCTTGAGGCCACCCTTTGCAGCTGGATTTTCAGAAGAACTTTGAAGTTCATGTTTTGTTTTGTTTTTCCTAAGATTCCCTGATTTTTAAAATGTTTGCTTAGATGATTCTAAAAACTCTACCTTGTGCTAGGAAGATGGCTCAGTCAGTAGAGTGCTTGTCCTACAAGCATGAGGACCTGAGTTCAATTCCCAGAACCCATGCAAAAATGCTGGGAGTGGTGACACATGCTTATAACCCTAGATGTGGGGAGGTAGAGTCAGGAAGGTCCCAGGGGCTTGCTGGGCAGACAGTCTAGCCTAATTGGTGATCCTCAAGGCAGTGAAAGACCCTGTCTCAAAGGAGGTAATAATTCCCAAGGTTATCCTATGGCATCCATGCACATGCACACACATGTGCAACTACACAAACACAAACACACATGCACAGCCACGCGCACGTGCACACACATTAAAAATTATCCTGTATAGTTCAAAGAAGACAATTTCTAGACCCAAAATTTACATCTGTCCTTAGAAAGAGGAGATGTAATGATTTGGGGTACAATAATATTGGTGTCATCTGGGGAGTTGGCTGACAGCTAGGGGCCCCTACAAAGTTTGTTTGTTTGGTGTGTGTGGGTGTGTGTGTGTGTGTGTGTGTGTGTGTGTGTGTGTGTGTGTGTGTTTGTCAAGGCATAACTCTTAACTTACAGGATTAGAATTTTCTTTTGCCTACACTAATCACCTCATTGATACCACAAATGGAATGCTACTTTGAGCTACAATGGTCAAACAGATTAAATGTTCAGCCTGAGCCTAGACTACCCTTATCAGAGGCTGCTCAGAAAGCCCGGTCAGAAGGCTGCCCAGTGAGCAAGGAGCTGACAGAAGGACCACGGGTTAGAGGCTCTTCACAGTGAGCAGCATCACATGTGTACATTTCAAAGTACACATCTGTGAAGCTTCAGCTGCCAGAGGGATGTGAAGCCACCCCTGGAAAGCAGGCACTGTATGGACATGGACTCTGACTCCGATTTGGCTTTTGACAGTAAATAGCTACAATCTGCTTGGATTGACTGTGTGAACTGTGTTGTGCTGAGTTCCTTATATGACAGCAATCCCTGTGGGATGAGTGATGGTGTCACCATTGGACTGGTTAAGAATCTTCAGCTTGGGGCTGGGGAGATAGCTCAGCTAGTTAAGAGTACTGCCCGCTCTTCCAGAGGGCCAAGGTTCAATTCCCAGAATCCACGTGGTGGCTTACAGCACTCTGTAAATCCAGTTGCAGGGGATCTGATGCCCTCTCCTGGCTTCTGTGGGAACCAGACACACACATGCTGCACAGATATACATGCAGGCAAAACTCATACACACACACACACACACACACACACACACACACACACACACAAATGTACACATGCACACAAAAATTAAAATCTGCCCAAGTCTTTTAGGTAGAACGAATTTTCCCGTGCCCAGATCAGCACAGCAAGCTTTAGTGAACTAGTGACTTGACTGAAAAGGGCCTTTCATCCTTTTCTCTTGCTGGTCCTCCCGGCAAGCAGGAGCCATTTCCCCACTCATCTCCTCTACAGTCTTTGCAGAGCACTTAGACAGACTTAGTGCTTATTGAATGATTAACTTAATATAATCAAATCGAACATCTGACTAGGGTGGCTTCCACAGAGAAGAGGAGGGTCTAGTTTCATAGGCACATTTTACATGATATTTCTCCTCTCCAAGCTTCCAGCTCTGCATACCACTTTCCTTAGGTGGCTGGAGCATAAGCCTAGGATTTGCTCTTTGGGAGTGAGCCCAGAGCCCAGGTGCTCAACATAGCAGTTGACATTAAGAAGCAAACACAAGACTGGTTATTCTAATACATGATTTTCTTTTAAAGATTTTACTTTACTTTACTTTGTGTGTGTGTGTGTGTGTGTGTGTGTGTGTGTGTGTGTGTGTGTGAGTGCAAGTGCCTTTGGAGGACAGAGGCATTGGACCCCTTGGAGCTGGAGTTATAGGCATCTGTGAACCTCCTGACGTGGGTGCCAAGACCTAAACTTGGATGCTCTGGAAGAGCAATATGTGCTGCTAATCACTAAGCCCCGCCCCAGCCCCAATACATGATTTTCTGATTACGACACATTTTCACACTGAAGAAATATGGCAGATCCAATGGTAAAAAGACAAAAGGTCACATGACCTCAGCTCTAGGCAAGGCAGAAACAGGCATTGGAAACATTTTAATAGCTTTGTTCTCCCTCCATCTACTCCTCTCTCCCCCCTCCCACCCTCCCTCCCTCCCGCTCCTTCTTTCTTTTCTCTCATGTCAAGCAAAAATGTACCAAGAAAAGATAGTAAACCAGACAGTGCAGGAACTTTGGGAACAGAGCTCCAAAACTTGAAGGAGCCACGTCTAAGAAAACTTGAATAAGTGGAATGTGACACCGAATTCCCGAGACAACAGGAGAAATGCCTGCAGTACACAGGGCGGTTCTCTCAACAGTGATCTTCATATCTAATGCAATTCATATGAAAATTCATAGGCGTTTTATTTTGTTTGAGTGAAATGTTAATTCTTTTCAACTTGCCAATGTTTATTATTGTGAGGAATAAATGGGCAAAAGACGTCTTTTCCCCTAAGGAAGATTAATGAAAGTGGACTTTTCATACCTAGCATGTTACTAAAACATGCTGGGATTACGATAATTATGACGACACTCTATGGATAGAAAATCAACAGATGAGTGGAATAGAAAAGTGAGCGCAGACATTGCCCTCTGCGTGGTAAAGGAGGTACTGGAAACCTGCAGCGAGTGGAGGGCTGGCCAGCAGAGCCGCTGGTGGCGTGGAGAAGGGTTTAAAAACAGCAGTGAGTCAAATCCTAGCCTTGCACCTTGTACCAAAGAAAACTCTGGATGGATTAAATTGAAATGTTTTTTAAAGAAAGAAAAAAATTTAGAAAATTCAACTTAAAAGCCTGTGTTTATACAGTCTCCAGTACTGGGTCTGTCCTGAATGTCTGTGAGTTCTGGACAGATTATTTCTACTCCTTAGGCATTGTCCATCTGTGACTTGGGCTCTGGAATCAGGCCATGTCTCGGGTACTTTCTGGGTCTGACCTCATAGTTCTGACACTCACCAATCTACTTCCAAGGCATCCTTCCCTCCTCATTTGGGAAAATCAGTCTATGACATGGGAATCAGAAAAGCAGACCCAGGGAAACTGTCTTCTATTCTGACTGCAGAAATCATCTGTGGATGTGTTCATGTGAACATATAGGAGTGGCATGTTTTGGGGTGTATGTACATGTATGCGGGTTCACACGGGTGTGGTGGACATAGAGTGCTTGTGGAGGTCAGAGGCTGATGTCGGGTGTCTTGCTCAGTTGCTTTCCCATCTTACTTTTTGAGACAGGGTCACTCACTGATTGGCTAGACAGGCTGCTAGCAAGACCAGGGAGCCACATCCCAGCACTGCCCATCCTCAACCCTGCAAAGCGCAACTTTGCTGAAGGAGTTGATGCATTCAGTGGTGCATTTCCTGTGTGCTGCATCATGCCTGCTGTCCCCATCACTCTTACCTGTGTCTATGTTTCATACTTGGACTTCACTTTACATGTCAGAAACAGAACCGCACTGGGTCAGCCATAAGACCAACCCATGCAATAAGCAGGACTTTCTCAGAACCTGAGATGTCTTTTGTTTTGACAATACTGTTCAGATGTATTCTAAGAGAAACTACAAAAAGGACAAATCCTTAGGCCTGCACACGGTGTTAAGATGGTCAAATTCTATTCCTTAAAGTCCATTTCACTGCTAAATTTAGTCAATATCTTTTTATATTGCTTTGATTTGTATTTGAGCTTAACTCTCTGTTGACTTCAGCAAAAGCACCTGCTTGATAAGTGCAGCAGGCCCTTCAGGTTTGCTCAGGCATCTCTTTACAGCCTTTTCTGATGGTATGCAGAAATTATGGCAAAGCCCAGTGGAGTCATTGGAGCAAATTCTCAGTACTGCTCAGGAAGGGATGCCAAATTAAATAAAAAGGACCCCAGCAGTTCTGCAGCTGTGTGCCAACCCAACTGCTGGCATGAGGTAAATGAGGACCGAACTTCATTTCACTTATGACCCCAGCCAGTGTTTAAACAAGGATGCCTACGGACTGGCACAGTGCTCTGCAGCGGTGGGAATGATGGGTGATAAACTTGCAGTCTTAACGGGCAGGGCGACTCTAAAACTCAGTTTTCCATGTGTGGTCCCAGGTGCAGGCCTTTCCTCTTGTCGGAGATGTCATGGCGACACAGGTCAAGCAGGCAGCAGTTTCCCTCCAGTGATTGCTTTGCCGACTGGACATTCCTGTTGGCGTGCTGAGAAAATACAACCACGGGTAGCAGGAGAAACAGCAACAGAAATACCCCCCACATTTCCTTAGTTTGAGTCCATTTCAGAGCTATCCAGTGGGTACCAAGCTCCTTTGAAGAAAAGTCTTTTGTTAAACCAAGGTGTCACCTCTTCTTAACTTTGCAGGACACCAAAGACTAGCAAATTCCAGCAATATACTTGTCATCTGGACATTAGTCCTGTTACTAGAACAAACCCTTTTTACAAACTATATTCCCGAGACTGTTAATCCCTTGGAATAATAATGCTCCATGGAATACATGTTCCTACAGAGGAGCGATTAATCACCCCATAAAATTGGGAAATACAGGCTGAAGAGACTCAAGCTGGTTTTGTTGTTGGGCCACCTGGAGTCACAGCCAACAAGCACACTTGGGGACAGCTTGCTGGATTTAACTATAATGGGAAAAAGTTAGACTTTATTATGTATTTTTCCTCCTTAGTCACATTTTTACTAGAAGTGGATACAGATTCTTACATTGTATAGACAGGCTCTGCATCTATATGGTGCACAAGTGTGGTAGGAATGTAGGGGATCAGAATGCACACAGAAATGCTTACTACAGCAAGAGGCTGAGTGCCCTGTGAGGTTTCAGAGTGGAGTAAGGCCTATTCTGGGAAATGCACTAGAGGCCATCTGTGTTACAGTCTGCTAGAATCTGACTGTGCCCTGTCTGTGTCTTGAAATTTTGACTGGAGTTGAATTTGGAAGCAGTGGCCTGAGTTGTTTGGCAGAGGACATTTCAAGACAGTGTAGCATCCAAGCTGTGGCACAGTTACTGCTCACTGCTCTAGCTAGATTTACAGCAAGAAAGAGCAGAGCATGGGGCAAAGGACGTGGAAAATGTGCAGGTTGTTGAGGAAATGAACTTGAACTTGGTTTAAGGTGGACACAGGTAGCTTCAGAGGAAGTAGCTGTATTTTTTTCAGAAATTAGTGTTATTTAAAAAAGCCTTATGAATGGAAGCACATGAATTATAAACCAAAGGCTGTGGAGGCCCCAGCTGGATCAGGCCCTCTGGATAAGTGAGACAATTGAATAGCTTGAACTGTTTGGGAGGCATCCAGGCAGTGGGACCAGGACCTGTCCTTAGTGCATGAGCTGGCTGTTTGGAACCTTGGGCTTACACAGGGACACTTTGCTCAGCCTGGAAGGAGGGGACTGGACCTGCCTGTACTGAATCCACCAGGTTTAAATGAATCCCCAGGGGAGTCTTGGCCCTGGAGGAGATGGGAATGGAGGGGAGGGGCTGGGGGGGAGGTAGGGGGTGGGGGTGGGAGGAGGGAGGACAGGGGAACCCATGGCTGATGTGTAAAATTAAAATACAAATATAATAATAATAATAATAATAATAAAAAGCCTTGTACTTTTTCTCTCTTGACTTTCACTGGACTGTTTTGTCTTATTTCTTTGCACATATAATAACTTATTGTTATGTATATTATAAATGATGTGCTGAAATTCTGCTACTTTGCTCTCTAACTTTTATTATAATTCTAGTAAGCAATTTATTTGGCTACATTTAAATCCTAAACTCCAAATTCTGTTCCTGTGGGGGTAGCAACTGAATTCTTTGCTCAGTCTTTGAAAGTCTTCAACTATTTCTTTTTTTCCAGAGTTCCTCAGAATCTCTTCCATATGTGTGTGGCTCAGAGGTGGACCAAAGATTTATATGACATTTATTTAGCAAATTTGGCCCTTCCAGTTCTTTATGTCTAGCATTCCCCCTGGTTGTGTTAGCTGGGAACTCCACAGGCAACTTCTCATGCCAGGCAATCTGACTCCTCCTCAGTTCTATGCCACCCTTTCTCTCTCATGCTTCTGAGAAGTACATCTGGGTCAGAAATCACACATGCATGATCTGAACTAGCATAGTTCCTTCTTTGAAGACCAGCGCTGTTCTAGTTTCTGCCTGTTTCCAGCTTCTGCTGATACCATCACACAGCCTTCTGACAGTGTCTGGAGTGTGTAGCTGTCACCTTCAGGAAAGCTAGTTGTAAGGTGCTCTGATGCTTCAAGGATAACTAGGTCTCTGTTTAGTCTTGCCAAGCTTTGTCTTTATAAAAAAACAATTGTTGTTAATGTGTCTTTGTTACTTGTTATTTTCTAGTAAACCACGAGTGGTTTTTAAGTTTTTATTTATTATGCTTGGGTTTCTCTTGAGTGGTGCATGTCAGTTCTCTCTCCACCTTCCTGTGGGTCCTGGGGATCAAACTCAGGGCATTGGGACTGATGGCAAGTGATCCAAACACAGCCGCAGAGCTGCCCTGAGTGGTTTGTTTTGTTGTTGTTGTTGTTTTTGTTTTTCCCAGACAGGGTTTCTCTGTGTAGTTTTGGTGCCTGTCCTGGATCTCACGCTGTAGACCAGGCTGGCCTCGAACTCACAGAGATCCACCTGGCTCTGCCTCTTAAGTGCTGGGATTAAAGGCGTGAGCCACCGCCGCCTGGCTTTTTTTTTTTTTTTTTTTTTTTTTTTTAATTCTCTTTCTGTAGTCATGAGAGAGTAAGTCAGAAGCGAGTGAGCTCTGATTAAGGAATGCCTCGGGAATAGTGTACAGATTCTTCCATGTATGTTAAACATACTAAGAGAAGGGAAAGAGACTGGAGGTAATTTTCCAAGAGAGGTTTCCTTTAACCTTGCCTATGAGTGACAGAAGTTAAAGGCAGGCCTGAGGATGGAGAGAATGGAGAAGGAACATATTAAACAAAGCAAAAATGTAGGAGGTTGGGGGCTCAAGCTGTACAGTTCCTTTTATAAATATAAGTTAAAACTTAAAATGAACAGAAGCTCAACCCACAATCAATTCTGAGGAGAAGAAGGGAAGACACAGGAGAATGAAATCTCACCAGCCATGCCTGTGGATTTCTAGACACAGAAGAATGAAATCTCACCAGCCATGCATGTGGATTTTAGACACAGAAGAACGAAATCTCACCAGCCATGCATGTGGATTTCTAGACACAGAAGAATGAAATCTCACCAGCCATGCATGTGGATTTCTAGACACAGAACAACGAAATCTCACCAGCCATGCATGTGGATTTCTAGACACAGAAGAATGAAATCTCACAAGCCATGCATGTGGATTTCTAGACACAGAAGAATGAAATCTCACCAGCCATGCATGTGGATTTCTAGACACAGAAGAATGAAATCTCACAAGCCATGCATGTGGATTTCTAGACACAGAAGAATGAAATCTCACAAGCCATGCATGTGGATTTCTGGAGCAAAAGACAGTAGATGGCTGGTGGTGGTTCCTCTGCTGTGGCAGGCTTGGCTGAGAGGCTCCAGTAGGCTGGAAGTGCTCTGTCTCTCTCTCTCATGGACACTGCTGTGCACACTGTTTACTTGGTAAAACGTCAAAAGACCTTATGACTTGTGCCTTTAAAAAGTAAATGTTATATATCCAAACAATGTTATATTAAAAACATGTGCACACACACACATACACATACACACATTTCTGGTGTGAAAAAAATGATGGCCTATCTTTCTATTTTGTACTCATTGATTCTTTATACTAGCCTTCTGGAAGACAGTGGGGCTGAATTTTATATGCAGTTGAATTAATTAGATAAATTCAGAATATCATAACTTAGTTAAATAATAATGAAGTTATTGGTTTATATACAAAGTTTGAAATAATTGAGACCACTCAAATTTAAAAAGTGGAACAAAATCTCACTTCTCCTTATCCAAAACTTGGATAGCCTGAGCAAATTTAAGATGGGTTTTGCTTAGGTTTCCACAAGAAGCCCTGCTGAGTAAATGGAACAAGTGTCAGTGGAGAGAACAGGACAGAGGGTGGCATTTTCTCATGTCACACATGAGTACCAGAAAGTAGGGGGAAAGGTAGCTCATTGTAGCAAGCAGGACAATTGGGTGAGCTAACTGGCTGATGTGAGTGGTGTCGTCCCTACGTGCACTATGTATGGTCGCTGTGTGTTCTGCATGGTCATACCTTACCCACAGCTAACAAAAGGAAAGTGGGTGGAGGAGAGAGAACTCCAGGCCACAAAAGACAGAGTCTAAAAACAATCGTAAGTCAAGAACATAAGGATTTTTCATAATTTCTTCAAGTAATAAATAGCACAGCTTGATAACATAAATTAAGTAAAACTAGAGCTCCAATACAAGATGATAAAATAGCAGAATGAAACAAAAAGGGAGATTGCAGACATAAGAAACAAATTGAATACCAAAATACTTTATGGGACTAATAAATAAACTATAAATAGAAGGGAGAGAAGAGACACTACTGAAATACTGACATGGAGGAGAGCCTGTAAACACAGCATTGCACAGGAACGAGACAAAAGGAATTAATTAGATGCTAACCAATGTGTACACTGCTCTGGTACAAACTGTACTGCTGCAATTCTGAAGGACAATGACTTAAGTAAGTTTATTTCTTATTTACAAAACAGTTCACCATGGAGAACCCAAGTCTGGCTGTGTTCCAGGTGGCCACCCAAGATGCTGTTCCTCCTGTGTCCTCGGTTCACTGGTTACAGGACAGTCTCTTCCTGTGGTGGAAGCTGTCCCCCCCATATCAGCTTATGGGAAGGGTGCCGAGACTCTAGAGAAAGCCTTCTACGGGAGGTGGCCTCAATGGATCCCACACATCTGATTGGCATGAATTTGGTCACATACCCCATTTAGTCACAGGGTATACTGAAAAATGTTGTCTGTAACTGGATAGCCATGTGCTCAGCTAAAATTGGAATGTCATGTTTGAAAAGAAGACAGGCCCTAGAGAACAAATAGGTAACATAATATGGAAAGCAATATGGAAAGATACTTGGTGTCCCCCAAACAGAGAACAAGCAAATGAAAGAGATGTTCATTGATATAAGAAAAAAGTTCTTAAAGTAAAGAAGGAACAGAGTACTGGTGGAAAGGAAACCCTGAACCTCAGAAAAACTGACTTAGAATATTTAACATAACTTATTTCAGTGAAATGCCTCAACTTTAAAGATGAAAAGTGTTTCAATGTCCAGGAAGTAAGGAATCACCTATAAAGAGTGAGAATTCATGGGTTGGGGATTTAGCTCAGTGGTAGAGCACTTGCCTAGCAAGTGCAAGGCCCTGGGTTCGGTCCTCAGCTCTGGAAAAAAAAAAAATCACCCCATTGTTTACATGCTGTCAATGCTACTTTTCCATTATATAAGCAACCTATATAGAGCTCACATGCCTGAAAATGTCTACTGTTCTGCTCCCTAAGACAAAACAATTGCTTCTGGTCAGTGGTTGCACACGCCTTTAATCCCAGCACTTGGGAGGCAGAGGCAGGCAGGTCTCTGTGAGTTTGAGACCAGCCTGATCTATAGACGGAGTTCCAAGACAGCCAGGGCTACACAGAACACCCTGTCTCAAAAATTAAAAAAAAAAAGAAAGGAAGGAAGGAAAAGAAAGAAAAAACAATTGCCAATCAGTAAAGGAAACTTCTTTACTTCAGAGGAATTCTGGGGTAGAGGAATATTTGTGAAGGTTTAATAATTTGTTAGTGCTTGCCTAGCCTGCACAAACCCAAGTTCAATCTCAAGCACCACATAACTGGGTATAGTAGCACTTGCCTTTATCTCCATCAAGAAGTTCAAGGTTATCCATAATTGCATAGCAAGTTCAGGGCCAGCATAGGCTATGTGAAACTCTCAAAATAATAATAATAATAATAATAATAATAATAATAATAATAATAATAACGTAATTTGGTGTTTTTAACTCAGATACTTTCCCCATTGAATTCATGTCAAATTAAATTTAATAATGTAATATACATACTATTATTATCCATCAGTATATCAATCCTTATAAGGACACCAAGTAGGAGGGGTCTTCTAATGAAAGTTGGTATGATTTCTTCAACTTTATGTAGTTAGAGTTTTCCTGCCTGGCCCACAGTCAGGACAAATCTCTCCCACCCACCAGGCCCATAGACGCTCAGAACCAACCAAGTAAACACATAGAAACTTACATTGTTTAGAAACTGTATGGCCATGGCAGGCTTCTTGTTATCTACTTCTTCTATCTTAAATTAACCCATTTCTATTAATCTATACTTTGCCAAGTGGCGTGTGGCTTACTGGTGTCTGTACATGTTGCTTGTCATGGAGGAGGCTGGCAGTGTCTCCACCTTCCACCTCCCATCATTCTCTTCTTCCTTGTCCCGCCTACCCTATCCTTCCTGCCTGGCTATTGGCCAATCAGCACTTTATTTATACAGAGCAATATCCAGAGCACTTCCCCTTTTCTTTTTTTTTTTTAAAAGGAAGGTTTTAACTTTTACGTAGTAAAATTACATATAACAAAACAATTATCAAGCAAGAACTACAGTTACAATATTAAAGAAGATATCCTATCTATCTTATATTTGTGAGTCTAAGGTTTTATATCTAACTTATCTTTTATCATAATTGAGGAAATTATAACTATCTAGTCTTCAACCACATCAAGACCTCAGAAGGATACCTGAGAAATGGGAGAAGGATGCAAGCAACTTTCAGGAGTCTTGCAGGGTAGACAGAGACAGCTGGCAGCCTGGACAGTCACCTAATGTTCCTTTGTAAAGTTGGGGCATTTGTCTTCAGCCCACAGGGCTAGAGTCTCTTGGTCACTTTTTTCAGTGTCCTGTAGAATGTCTGGCAGTTTTCTCTGCGAAGCAGGAACCTGAAGGACCATTTTGTCAAGCAAAGTTCAGTGGTCATCTTTTTATGGGTCCTGCATGTCTGGTAGATCAAGCAGTCCAGGCAAGAACAGTTTCTTGCCCAAATGGCTATTTTTGTCAAGATGAAGATAAACTCCATATGAAGTGTCTTCAATGCCCATCCTCCTCTCTGAAGTAAATCAGAGCTGCCAGGAGCAGACATGTCTCACTGTCCAGAAAGTCTAAATTTTAAAAATATTTTAAATGCCATATTCTGTAGGTCTTTGAAGTATTTGAAGATTACCTATCTATCTGAAATATCTCTATGTATACCTAGAAGACTTAACTAACATGGCTATGAGTATGATTATCATAGATGACTAATTATTAATCTATTTTTAATTATTCATTAAAATTTTAAATGAGCTATATAAACATAATACCTTAAACAAGAGTAGAAATATACACACAGTATAACAAAATTAACTTTAAGTTTGTATCAATAGACTAAAATCTATACCAATGTAAAACATTTTAAACAAGTTGTTGCTCTTTAGAAGTAAGTTCCTTAATCTACCCTTTTTTTCTATTATATCTATATCATATCCCCTTTTCTTCTTTAGAAAGAGATCGCATTTATAGTCAACCTGTTTTAAATAAAAATACTGGGTTTTTTGTGTCCCACACCAGAGGGCTCTTCTGATTTGGGACATAAAAATCTCTTAACCTTTTCTTTTAGCAATATGTCTGGGTTTAGAGAAGGAGTGAGCCAATTCCATCTCCAAAGCCAGCTTGATCATTTTGGGAAATTGGGCGTAGTTTCTCTTACTACTTCCTGCTGGAGGGGGGCACTGTATCTTATGGGGACATAAAGAAAATTTTAGGATTATGGAGTAGTCCATGAGGGTAAACCTCTGATCCTTGAAACCATTCTGGATGTTGGATCATCTGGGCCATGGTGTCATTGGAGACCTTTCAGGTGGTCTTGGCTGATCAAACCTGATGTATCTTAATCTGGAACAAATCCACAGCCTCTGGCTTTCTGTGGAAACAAAAGCAGAGACTCTTTTCCAAAGCAACATATCCTTATATCCAAATTTTAAAGTCAAGGTACCTTTAAAATTTACATATTTGTTTAACTCAACAGCTTTTACGATCAAATCTTTTTCTGTAGTTAAAAATCCCAAAGACAACATAAACCAGATTCTCTGTGTAATATCCATCTTTGTAAGATTGAAACGTGCGGCTGTTGGCTCTGCCCACCTCAGCTTCCCAACATGGCAGTGGTCTAGAAGCAGTTCTATCAAAGCAGTGCATAGCCCAGAAACTTTTTTTTAACTAGCAAAGGCTAAATCTACCACGCAGCGGAGTAAAGTGCCGCTTGTAGACTCCTCATTCCTGCCACACTGCAGGTCTGATGCACACGCCAGGAACCCGCCATAGTAGCTCAAACCAGCAGGCTACCACTAACTTGAGAGAGACAACTAGGAAGCTGTTTTTAGCTCTGTTTTAGAATCTTTTTTCTCAGGTTTAAGGTGGAAACTCGTGCCCCACATTGGGCGCCATTTATAGTTAGAGTTTTCCTGCCTGGCCCACAGTCAGGACAAATCTCTCTCACCCACCAGGCCCATAGACACTCAGAACCAACCAAGTAAACACATAGAAACTTACATTGTTTAGAAACTGTATGGCCATGGCAGGCTTCTTGTTATCTACTTCTATCTTAAATTAACCCATTTCTATTAATCTATACTTTGCCACATGGCTTGTGGCTTACTGGTGTCTTTACATGTTGCTTGTCATGGAGGTGGCTGGCAGTGTCTCCGCCTTCCACCTCCCATCATTCTCTTCTTCCTTGTCCCGCCTACCCTATCCTTCCTGCCTGGCTATTGGCCAATCAGCACTTTATTTATACAGAGCAATATCCACAACAACTTTATCTCCATGTTTCCAAGTTGGTGGGATCTTTAGAATGAGCACATAGCATCTGTACCAGAATAATGGAATAGGGTAGTTTTTGTTTGAACATTCTGAGTCACGGGACTATGATTGCTGCTTCTACCTTCCAGCTTTACTTTATTTCCAGTGCTGGGGACTGAACCTAAGGCTTTACACACACACTAGTCAAGCTCTCTACCACTGAGCTGTAGCCCTGAGACCCTATATGGTTTTTTATTTCACAAAATTCTAAGTTAATTTAGACAATGTAATAGGGTTCTGAATTAGAGTTTTGGAAATAATAATGAAAGACCATATATAAAGGGCATTGTTCTGTTTATGATATGGTTATTGAATAATTATATTCCATATTACGTCAGTGTGTGAAGGTTTACATCTTTTACAAACAGTAAAGTATGGTAGTCTTAGAACATATACTCTATTCACAGTACAGAGGAGAATACAGAAGCAGTGGTTGTAGAAGTTGCTAGGGGACCAGCACATTCTCAAAGGCAGCTTTGGAACTGGAGATTCCCTCAGCTAGGCAATCTCTCCTGCCCCTTCCCAGGCCTCCCCACATGCCCGCACTTGTCAGCCACACAGACCTCTCCTGTGGCCGCACCTCCGTGCTCCAGTGTGCTGAGTGTGCTGCTTCTGTTTGCTGCTGTTCTCCCTACCTATAGCTGCATCTTCCAACCCATCTCCTCGACTCAATGTTCTTTTAGGATGACATTTAAATATCATCCACTGTGCACATTGTAACCTTGGCTGCACATCACAGTTGCCCAGGGAGCCTTACAGAAATACCAAGGCCCAGGCCTGAACTAAACAGTTCTGATTTAATTGCCCAGGATTGGGGGCCCAGGCGGCCGTGATTTCAAGAGACTCCCTGAGTGGTTCCAATATACAGTCAGGATTGAGTTGCTGCAACATCCCCATAACACCAGCAGGCAGACTTAACTGCTCCCACGTCTACACTCCCTTAGATCTTAGCTTTCCCATTGCTCATGAAATTTAATGATCATTGTATTAAAGTTAGTGTTACATAGTAAGTGCTCAGTAAATGCTGAAGTTTGCTACATTCTCTCTCTAACCAGGCTTATACAGAAATTTATCCTTGCTGTGGGAAGGGACAGCAGAGTGGGCAGATGTTTCTTATTTAGCCACAATGAGGGAGTTAGTTTCTATAACCAGTAGCCCTCACCTGTATCCCATCCACTCGCCCACCCATTGCTTCTTCAGCATCCGCAGTACGTTGTTTGGTGTGGTGTAAGGAACTGAAGAAAGCAGCCTTGTGAACCTGCTGACTGCAGTACAGAATCTGTTCGCTGCCCCGCAGCCTCCCCTTTGTGTCATTCTTAATGATGTATTTTATACCTGAGCTTGCGGCCTTAGCTTTCAAAAGCCAGTTGTCAGGTGTTCTTTATCAAAGGCTTTCAGAAAATCCAGATAAGTTATGCTCTGTGCCCCTAAACCGCCAAACCTGTATCTCACTTCGGCACAGAGCTTGACAGTTCTGTCGAAGTGGAATCACTCTCTTCCTTCAATTTACCTTCACTCCACTGACCTTGACACTAGCCAGACAAGTAAGAGACCTTGTCCCTTGTGATACTGGGTCTCCTTAGTCACATGTATGCCCGCTCTACTTACAATACAGTGGGTGATTGTCTCTGTCTCTCGGAGTAGGAGGAAATCTCAGCAGCAACTCAGGTCTAGAGGAAGAGAGAAGAGAGCCAAGGACAACTCCATTGTCTCAGCAAGCCTGGAGTTCTGTGGAATCCTCCCGCAGAGTCCCCCACTGCAACTGAGGCGAGGCTAGCAGCACCTGCTCTTCCCATTCCAACTCACATGGAAGACAACACACTCTTCCCTCTAAAAATCGATTACAAGCTGGGGAGATGGCTCACTGGATAAAGTACAAGCCTTCCTGAGTGTGAGCACTGGAGTTGGGATCCCTAGAACCTCTGTATAAGCCGAGCAGTTGCAGAGGCAGCCTATAATCCCAGGAAGGCAGAGATGGGATTTTCTGACAAGCTGGCTAGCAAGGCAGATCAGTGAGCTCTGGGCTTGGCAAGAGACCCTTCCTCAACGGATACAGATGAGAGTGATCCAGGGAGACACCGGTATTAGCCCCAGACCTGCTCATGTGCACACTCTTTTTTCTTAAATACTACTTGTAGCAGGGGGTACAGCTCTGTGGTACAGTGCTTGCCTCACATGTACAAAACCCTGGGTTCTCTCCACAGCACCAAAAAGGAACAATTCTTGCTCCTATTCATTGAGCATCATGAAGAGTTCAGTGTGGTGGGAGATGCTTCTTTGTCATTGCCCCTCAGTAATACATCCTGGTTGGGGACCCTGACACTTTGCTCAGCTAATATTTAATCCATAAAGAGATTTTTTCACTCTGCACTTGGAAAAAAACTTTCCCTTTTCTATCCTTTTTCTTTTCTTTTTTTTTCTTTTTCTTTTTTTTTTTTTTTTTGGTTTTTCGAGACAGGGTTTCTCTGTGTAGCTTTGTGCCTGTCCTGGAACTCACTCTGTAGCCCAGGCTGGCCTCGAACTCTCAGAGATCCGCCTGGCTCTGCCTCCCAAGTGCTGGGATTAAAGGCGTGTGCCTCCACAGCCCGGCCCCTTTTCTATCCTTAAGCCTAATAGGAGAAAAGGTGTAATACAGCTGAGGCCAATGACATTGTTCACTATTGAAAGAAAAACAAGATTCATTTTAAATGGACAAACTGTGCATATTTGGTATATATGTGTCCTGAAGCAACTCTACTAACTTTCATGCTTTGAGCTCTTCATAAATTAAGTAGTAAACCATTACCTAGTTCCCCTGGAAGCTATGCAAATTAATTAATACTTGGAAAATGACTTGAAAATTTAGATGTTTATAAACAGCAGACAGAGGAATTCTTCCTGCTGAGGGGCCCAATAATCCACATCCTCCTATGATCAAGGTATAAACACTGTACTTGAGCTATACAATTAAGTGTGACTTATATGCAAGTTATATGAGCTTTAAAATCTAAGATCCACTAAACATAGCTATAATAAGAGCATTTCTGACCCAAGAACAGTGGTTATCTGGGTGACTTATGGAGACATTGCACCTTTGCCCTTCACTTAGTTTTCCACAGTCTACTCAGTGTTCACACTTAACCTGTTCCTAGTGACTGAAGTGCCTTTCTTTAAATCCTTCCAGTTTGTTTTTATAACCTCGAGACTCTTATTTATTTCCTGGGAAATCTGCCTGTGCACAACTTTGCTGTATTCAAAACCTCCTATGTCAAGATTTAGTACTTTTATATTGTAGTCATTAAAATTGAACAAAATCTTAATAGTTCCTTTATTAACTACTACACTGAATTTGCATAGTGGAAATCACCACATGTTAATTGGATTTAATTAACTATTTTAAATTACACAAAGTCCTGACAGTAGACAGTAGCACAGGGTACTCAAGAGCAATAAAATCGGAGATGGTATTGCTGCTACTTTATTAAAACTTAATGAAACTATTCATAATCTAATTTATTGTGCACAAGAAAAAACTGTTCATTGTGAAGGCAAAACTGTCAGCTAACAACATTTTGTTATCACCTAGGAGAAGGTTCAGCGGTTAATAAAAGGGTCCACGATATCCAACCTCACGGTTCTGCCATCTGCTGATCGCACTGATCCCCATTTTATTCCCATCCCCATCTTGCATAAGGATGCCAGTAAAGGTTAGTGATTGTGCTGTGTGTTATGTCTAGGGATGTGAAGGCATCCTTGAGGATAATCAGGGCCCTGAGTTGGAATACTAGCTCAGCCACTAATTTTCCTAGGTGACCTCAGACAAGTCAGTCCTTACCTGGGCTCAGCTTCACCCTGGACTTTGTGATCACCAGAGCCCCTTCCACTTCTAGATCCATTATTTCATGAATTTAATATTGACTTATGTATTGGTGTTGTCATGCTTATATAATATTTTTAGAAGTTATTGTTTTCTAAGTAGTTTCTGATGCTCTTCTGATTGCCTTTTAATGTTATTTCAGAATATTGCTATGTAAAAACACAAAGCCAGAGATAATATAATGAGTGGCTTTTTATTTTTACTATTTATTATTTTATATGTATGAGTGTTTCACCTGGATATATGTGTGCTTGTGTACCATGTGCATGCCTGATGCCCTTGGAAGCCAAAAGAGGGCATCAGATCTTCTGGAACTGGAGTTACAGGTGGTGTCACAAGCCACCATGTGGTGCTGGGAATTGAACTCAGGTCCTCTGAAAGTGCAGCTACTGCTCTTAGCCACTGAGCCATCTCCGCAGTCCCTTTAACTATGTGGATTTTAGTTTAAAGTGTAGTGTTGCAAACTATTAGATTGCTAATAAAAACAGATTGTATCATCTTTTTCTCAGTATCCATGGTGCCCAGGACTGTATTAGAGTTTTGTAGGTAAAAAAAAAAAAAAAAAAAAAAAAATGTGAATTGAATGAATAAGTAAACAACTTTAAGGACTAAGTAAACGAATGAAAATTAGATATCTACTATAATCCTCTTAGTTTCCCTAGTTCATTTGATTGGCTGAAGTGTTAAAGAATGGCTAAGTGGATCCCCTTTCCTAGCTCACATATAATGGAGTAAGATGGCCCTGAGTTATATGTAATCTCATTTCCTGTATGTTTGGAGTCTTCAGGACCCAGAGTTGGTTCCAAACCATTCTTGTGACACCTAGGGATTCAAAGTCTTCTGGTGTTTAGCTCTTATGTCTTGTCTGCTGGTGGTGGATACCCCAGAATGTAATGAGTCTCTGAATTTGTTCAGCTTCCCATAGCTTAGTTATTTCTTTTCTAGCTGTGAGAAGTCCTGTGGCTTACACCTTCTAAGTAGCTTACGTACTCTTGACGTCCCAGGAACACTAAGTAACAATACTAAGTTTGTATTTCCTGCTTCAGTGTCATCATCCTCCTGGATGAAATTAGGATGAGTGAATGGATTGATCCTTGCCTTAGCATATAAAAGTAACTATAAGACAAAGGTGAATCTAGGATCAGGGAAACTTGTGCAGATAGACAGAAGTTACATTTTTATTCCTAAATCTACCAGAGAACACATGCCTATCATATTTGTAATTAGTCAACCAACTAGTCCTCATGGAGTACTTGCCATATGTCTGGTTACCAGACAAGGTAATATTAGTGTCAAGAAAGCACAAGTCACAGAAATATGTGTGGAATTTTCAGGTGTTTTGATGCCTTTAAGAGACATTTATGAGCCACTCCAGGTCTGCACAAGTTCAGCATGAGATGGAAGATGAACAATATCCACATGAAAAGGATTCCCTAGATTTTTTGAATTATCTGACAAAAATCTAAGAACTAAAGCCCCCACTGAGTCAGTGGTTGAGAATACAAGTTTCATGGTACACAAAACACAATCTAGTTTTCACACCTGGAAAGCAGCCACAGCTCTTACACATGGGATTTGGTATGGATGGTAGACAATATCTGTGAAGACAAATGATTTACTATATTTCAAATTCAGAGCTTGTTCAGTTCTCAAGATAAGAAAGTTGAAACCTGACTGATTTCACAGATGTTTTAAAGTTGGAAGCATAGAACAGAAGATGGCCTGGAGTGCTGGTTAACATGGATGGTTGTTCTCATACATCAGGGCACATACATGTCTTGTGGAAGCTTCAAGACTTCATATCCTCAGCCACATGGGTTCAAGTACACAGACTTTCTTTCTTCAGAACAAAAGATCACCTTAGTTATTAAGAATGTTTGCCTCACATTCCTGAATTTCAAAAAGAGCAATAAAATCACCAGTGGCTGAAAATGCTCTAAGTGTAAGGAAGTTTTAGTTTGTCTTGAAATTATATTTCTACCTAAAAATGAGATTATCTTAGTGCAGTTTGATTTCATATTACTGCAATTGGAAACGATTTTCCCCTTGGGTTAGAATATTAAGCTTAGAGTGTGCTGTACCTATTTTTCATACAAAGATTAAGGCACTGGAATGTAGCTTTACAAGGAAGGTGATGAATGATGTTCAGTTAGCATTGTGAAATACACAGAACTCAGACTTTGTAGAATTGCTTAGAGTTAAACTCGTGTTTTGTTGTTCTGTTAACCTTCCTTTTAGGGATCTTAAGTATGATAGAACGAGGGCTGATTCCCCCAACAGCAAGGATTACCTTAAAGAATCCACCCATTAAACCCCACGCAATTCCTCTCCATAGCTTTGATGAGCCTCGTAAGATTCCAACAGAAGGTAAGACACTATGCCTGTGTGCTTAGCTGGGGTTCCGCAGGAATGGTCTCACCTACCAAATCTAGACTCTGCCAGTGGACAGTGTTAATCCCCAGTAGTAGACAAGAGGAGAGTTTACAGCATCCTAAGGCTATCTCAGTAAATAAAGCAGCAGAGGGTATTCATGGAGAGCCTGTGCACAATGTGTTAGAGAGTTGGTGTCTTCAAAGGGCTTGAAGTTTGGTTGGGGAACCAAGACCAAAATTGTAGAGAACTGAGAATGAAAACACAAAGTAGGACTAAGTTTGAAAAAAAAAAAGATACATTATTTGTTGTTTGAATATCCTTTTATGAAGTGATTTAAGGTGTTGGCCTTTTTATTTGCAGTTGTTTTATCTTTCTGTTTCTAGTAAAGATATTACCTGTATATTTGCAATACAAATCCTTTATCAATTATATTGGAAATAGTTTTCCTACTCGGTTGCTTGACATTTTATTCTCTTTTATAGTGTCTTTTTAAAATGAAACTTTTTATGTTGAGATAATGGTTGATTCACTTATATTTATAAGAACTAATAGAATTCTTTCATAGTTTTCCCTAATGGTAACAAAGTGGAATATTACAGTGTGATATCATCACCAGGATATATATTGGTTGTACCGAGGACCAGACATAGGCCTTGCCCAGTAGGCAAGCACTCTACCACTGAGCAATATGCTAACCCTTAACCAGGAAACTGATTCAGTCAAGACTGGAATATTTCTATCACCAAATGGCTAATCTTTTGCTCCCCATGCCCTCCCCCTTCTCCTTCCCTTTCCACACCAATAGTTATCTCCCTTTAATCTTTATATCTTTCCCCTCTCGTAGCTCCTGCTATATATGAGAAAAATAGGAAATATTTGGTTTTATGGGAAATAGAATGGTCCCATGAATTTTCCAGCAAATGGTGTGATTTAATTCTTCTTTTTATCTTAATAGGCCCCATTGTGTGTGTGTGTGTGTGTGTGTGTGTGTGTGTGTGTGTGTGTGTGTGTGTGTTTAAAACTATTATCTCTTGATAGGCAGCCCGGCTGATTCAAGGAAAAACAGGCATATCTACAGTAGGCTGATTTTGAGTCCTTTGTTTATATACCAAGAAGTGATATGGCTGAATCATATGGAATTTACATGGTTCATATTTTTGAAGAATTCCTTGCTGATTTCCATAGTGGCTAGACTAATTTATAACTCCACAGTTGTGAACCAGTGTTCTGTTTACCTTCTTGGATCCTCCATAGCATTCATTGTGAGACACTGAGCATTCTTTTCTGATATTCCTGGGCCACTGGTACTTGTTTGGAGACCCTCTCTTCAGCTTAATTCGCTATTTATTCACTTGAATATTTCTTTTGTGTTAATTTTTGAGTCCTTTATATACTCTAAACATGAACCTCCTACTGGATGAAGAGCGAGCAAAGCTTTTATCCTAATTCATAAGGTGTTTCTTCACTTGTTGATGTTTCTTTTTCAGTGACAAAGCTTTTCAATTTCATGTAATCCCATTTGTCATATTTTGTTATTATTTCTTGAACATTAGCTGTTTAGCCTTTGCCCATGGCTAGATCTTGAAGTGTTTTTCCTGAAGTAGGCTCAAAGTCTCAGGTACTACCTTCAGGTCTTTGATCCATTTGGCTTTAGTTTTTGTACAGTGTGGAAGGTGAGGATTTAGTTTCAGTCTTCCATGTGTGGATATCCAGCTTTCCACCATTTGGTAACCAGATCGTCTTTTCTCCAATACATGTTTTTGGTATCTTTGTCACAAATCATATAGCTGTAACTGCTTAGGCTTATTTCTAGCTCTTCTCTTCTATTTAAAAAATAAATGTATATATGTGTGATATGTGTATATGTTTTGTGTTTGGGTGTGGGGCACATGTGTGGTGAGCAGGTATACATATGTGCATGCAATATGTCTTCTTCAGTCTCCCTCCATTTTATTTATGGAGGCAGGGTCTCTAACTGAATGCAAAGCCGATGAGCCCAGTGATTCTAGCTATAGCTCAGGAGATCCCCTGTCTCTGGATCTTGAGTCCTGGGATTCTGGGTAGCCACCATGTCTCCACAGCTTTGATGAGTTCTAGAGATCTGAGCTCCCATTCTCATGGGAGTTCTTTACCCACTGAGCCATCTTCCCTGCTCATTTGTCTCTCTAGAGAGTGAGAACAGGAAGAGTTGCTCACTTTGTCTCTTCTCATTTTAGAGTTTTCCCATACTCCTTGTATCATTGGGCTATATAGCCTAGATGTAGCTTCCATTATGGTGAGGTACGATCATTCTATTCCTTGTTTCTTCAGAGCTTTTATCGTGAAAAGATCTTGAACTTTGTTAAAGGCTTTTTCTATGTGTATTGAAATAACTACAGGATTTTTTGTTTGTTTGTTTGTTTTTTTGAAACAGGATTTCTCTGTGAAACGGTCCTGGCTGTCCTGGAGCTCACTTTGTAGGCCAGGCTGGCCTCAAACTCACAAAGATCCACCTGCCTCTGCCTCCAGAGTGCTGGGATTAAAGGCATGCTCTGCCACCACCCGGCTAACTACAGGATTTTTATCTGATTCTGTTTATATGCTGTATTACTCCTGGAATGAATTTGCCTTGATCATGATATGGGTTCTTTTTATGTGTTGCTGGATTAAGTTGAAGCTCATTGTGATAATTACCCATTTACTGTTAAGTAATGTTCCACGTTAGCATGTTACAGTGGCCAAGCCATGCATCTGTTGAAGGACACAGGTAGTTTCAAGTTTTCATCAGTTATGAGACAGCTCCTGAGTGATTTCTGTTTTTATATCTTCCAAATCACTGATCCTTTGTCTCCTTCATTTTAATTTTGACTCATCTTCTGTATTTTTGAACTTAGGTTATTGCATTTTTAATTTTCTTCATTTTGTTTCTTTTCATACATTCTAATTCTTTGTAGAAAGTTTATATTTTTTCATGTGTTTGAAGTGTGTTTATAATTGCTTAAGGGGCATGTTTATGACAACTGCTTCATCATATATGATTGTTTTAATGTTCATGAATGGTTTTTTTTGTTCATGTATGATGCCGACCTAAAATTCCCTTGTAATTTTTTTACATTTGTATTTAACAGATACGTAAAATGTCACATACTAATGGGCTGTGTTATGTTTTGACATATACATGTATTGTACAATGTTTAAACCAAGTTGAACACATTTATCTCCTCAAACACTTATCATTTCTATATGGTAGAAACTCTCAAAATCCTTTCTTCTAGACTTTTGGCATACATGGAACATTATTATCTGCTGTTACTATACTGTCTAAAATAGCACACCAATACTTCTTGTTCTTTTCCAATTCTGGGCTGGGTAATTTCCCATCAACTTGACACAGGCTAGAATCATTTAGGAAAAAGGACTCTAAATTGAGCCAGGCAGCAGTGGCGCACGCCTTTAATCCCAGCACTCAGGAGGCAGAGCCAGGTGGATCTCTGTGAGATGAGGCCAGCCTGGTCTACAGAGCGAGATCCAGGACAGGCACCAAAACAACACAGAGAAACCCTGTCTCGAAAAACAACAACAACAACAACAACAATAATAATAATCTCTAAATTGAGAAAATGCCTTCATAAGATTTATTTAGAGACTGATGTAGGATGACCCAGCCATTTTGGTAGTGCCACCCCTGGGCAGGTAGACCTGGGTAAAGAAAAAAATCAGGCTGAATGATCCTGGGGAGCAGACTAGTAAGCAGCACTCCTGCGTGGTCTCTGCATCGTTTGCTGTCACCAGGTTTCTGCTCTGCGTTCCTTCTCTGGCTCCCTGCATGATGGACTAGCTGAAATAAAAGCTTCCCTCCCCAGATTGCTTTTGGTCAGGGGTTCAGTCAGAGCAATACAAGGCTAAGACGCTGTGATTCGACACCACTGAGCAATAGCTCCCCTTCTCTCCCTTCCTCTGCTCCCCAAGCCTTCGTCAGCCACCACTCTACTCTCAACTTCTATGACATTAACCTACCTAGAGTTCACATATGTGGCAATCATCATGTGGTAGTTCTGTTTTTCATTCTTTTGCAACCTCCATTTTCCATAATTTATGTTCCCATTGACAGGGCTTAAGATTGGCGACACCATTTTGTCTCAGTCCACCAGTGAGTTGCTTACAGGCTTCAGTGGGTTTCAATTCTTCCAGTGAACACACCCCACCTAGAAAAAAGAAACCTACCATTAAGTCTTCTGAATTTTGCAGCAGGCTGCATTAGACGGCACGCTCCTTCCACACCCTTACTGGGAAGTGTTCTGCCTGCAGCCAATCAGGGTAACCTCAAACTAACTTCAAGCTTGCTCCTGTCCTGCTCCCTATAAGGCTCACTTATGTAACTATTTGGTTGTACTCTCTACTCATCCTGGGTGCAGCCAGGAGATTTAATAATAACCTGCTCAATACCTACTTAGTTTCTACAGCCATAGAAAGTTCTACTTACACAGTGTACAGGGTGTGTTCATTTTTTCCGCACCCTTGCCAGGACTTTCTGGGTTTAATCTTTTTGGTAATTGCTATTCATCTGGGGGCGAGAGGACTATCAGGTGCTTCCTCTAACTGACCCTCCAGCACATTTGATTTCAGCCTCATGTTCACCATGTCTTGGCAATCAGAGCCCTCCTGCAAACCTGGGCCTTATATACACATTCTAGGTAGGGAAAGGGGGAAACAGTGGTGCTGGGCATATTTCTTCTTAAATCTATCAAATGACGTGACCATTAGCCACAGGAACACAGGGAGATATCCAGGGATAAGGTCAGTGTTTTTATTTAGGTAGGCTTAGACTAAATACTTAGCATGGTAAGTTGTGCTCAGTTCAGTCCATTCATAAGCATTCTGTCCTTTGTTGGATACCTAAATATAATTGAGATATAGTTAAAACTGACTTCCAAAATTAAACTTTTTCATTGCATATCCTTTATTTCTTGCAAAATCTGACAACCTTAGGAACTGGGTGTGTTCTTGCCTTGAAAGAAAAATAGGTTTTTAAATTTATCCAGGAAGAAAGGAGGTAACTATTTATATGCAAGTATCAGTAACTACCACAGAAGCATAGATTTGTCACAAAAGAAACCAAGGGGCTGGAGAGATGGCTCAGCAGTTAAGAGCACATGTAGAGGACCCAGTTTCCATTCCTAGCACCCATGTGGCAGCTCACAACTGTCTGTAACTCTAGTTCCAAGGGATCCAATGCCCTCTTCTTGATTCTGTGGCCACCAAGCATGTATGTAGTGTACAGACATACATGCAGCCAAAATACATTTTTACACATACAAATTTACACATACAAAATTATTTATTTTGAACTTAATGAATGGTTTTGCCCCTTCTGAAACTGCCAGTGTTTTTCCTAGAAAAGTTTGTCATAGACATTTTCCAGAAAAGAAACTGAATTTCAAATCAGGCAATCCCAGGGACACCGTTTTGTTAAAGATGTAGACACATTGCTCAAATGTGTGTGTTCCATATAATCCAAGGCCAGGGAGTGAAGTGCAATGAAGCCACAACCTCTGAGCAGGCAGGTGCCTGAGAAGCCCTAGATCCCATTAGCTGTGGCTCATCCATGCAAAGTGTATACACCTTTGCATTTTACCAAAATTCTTTCAAAGTCGAAAATCTGTCAACTGCTAGCATGTCTAAGCACAGGAATTTAGCCACAAAACTCACTTGTCTTTAGGAGCCTGAAAGTTAAACAAAAACTGTACCAAGTCTTCAGACATTAGGAACAAAACAGTTTTTTACTGGTGAATGCATGAATTCCAAGACACCCCAGGATGGGGCAGGGGTAGACGGCAGAGTTCAAAGTGAGCAACAGAACAGAAGAATGCAGAGGTCAAGGCAAGAGCGTATAGGCTTCTAATGGGGTCTGCGGACATTGGTGCACTGGACAGCAGGATGGGGAACAGTTACAGAAAGACTTGCTATCAGCCAGGGGAATCAGAGGGTGGGTACAGCCGGGCCAAATGCAGCAAATTCCTTGTGTGGCAAGTTTTGATGCTCTGAAATTCTTGCTACTTCTAAAAAGATGCATGAAAAGATTTCTTGTAGCCCAACTTGAGGCTGAGCTAACAGAATCCTCCAAGTGAGACTAAGGTGTGCGTTGCTATCATTTATTAAGTTTTGATCAATGTCAATCAATTTAAAGACTGCTGTTACAGGGCTGAGCTGAAGGACTTGGGATGGAAGAAGACTCACTTCTGTGTGTTCAACTAACCATTTAAATAAATCCTTGTCTTCCTCGGTAAGAATAATGAAAGAGTTTTTCTCCCCTAGAATGTCAGGCTTGGGCTATTTGCAGAGGGGAGTGGAGTTTACAGCCAGTCGGCAGGAACGATGTGACCAAGAGAGTTGTTGCCTTATAGATTACTTAATTTCAAAAATAATCCTTATGGTGGTATACCATATTAGTTCCCCCAAGTCATTTTAATTTTTGGTCATCTTTTTAATAGGTACTCAATAAAATAGTCTATCATATGCAACTATATTAATTATCTTGTATATAATTTGGGAATCTGGTTATTTAAAGGAGTCTTTATTTTAAGAGACAAATTTTCCTCCCTAATCCTTGTGCTTTTCAGGTCTAATTTTCATCCAGCATTTCATAAGCATTTTGCATGCGGTGGGCTGACCATGTGTTCTAAGGTAGTAGTTGCCCTATCATAGATTTGGCTTTGGAGTCAGCAGTCACAGAAGCACCACAATTTGGGTACAGGAAATGAAGGGAGTAAGCAAACCGTGGGTGACAGGGCCACATGACTTTGGAGCTGAACCCCATAGCATCCACCAAATGGCTCAGCCTTTTTTTCCAGAAGAAATAACTTTGCCTGCCTCCATCCACAGCCCCCTTTGCTGTAGCTCAGAAGCCACACCAGGTTCCAGCAGAAGTGGTGGAGCCTCACAAGAAACCAAAGACAAAGGTACTCATGTTTCTAACAGAGAAAGCTGCGCACTGGATGGGCATCATTTCAGTGGCTTCCAAGGAGCATTTCATCTTACTATTGTTATTATTTTCTGTGGTGTTAGGGCAGGGCCTCCCACATGCTAAGAAAGAGCTTACCCCTGAACTACACAGTCAGCTCCTGCTTTTAAAAGGGAAGATGACCGTGCAAGTCAACTCTGTGACACTGTAGGGTCTAAACTAGCCAGAGCCATTGCATTATGTGAGATTAGCAAGTAAGCGATCAGCCTGTGCTAGCAGCTGGTCAGAGGCCAGGAGTCTGGGGCACAGTAACTCCCACTTTCCATCTACATCTGTAGTATATAAAGTGTGCTACGGAGAGGCTTTTTCCTTATCTCATTTGTCTTTAAGCGTAAGGAAAGACAAGCCCTCCAAGAAAACCATGGTGAGGAAAGGGGAGGGGGTCCTTTAACTAGTATTTAATAAATAAATTTATTAAACTTTAATAAATAAATAGTAAGTGAATTCATATATAATTAATAAATTAATTTATATATAATAAATTAATATATTAAGTTCTTTAACATTATCCCTGACAGTACAGAATAATTCATTCTCCTGACGATGCCCCCGGTTTAAAGGGGCTGGGATTTTTTTATAGGTTGCTTTCTTGTTTTAAGGACCACTGACAGATTTAGGATAATTGAAACTTTTCTCCATAAAAAAGAGACATCTGGCAGTACTTTTTCTGGTATGCTTTGTTTAGTCATGTTTTTAGCTGTTCTCATGAATAAAAGAAAGAGGAATTGGAGAGCAACTCCAGAGAAATTAACCCATTATGCCTGGCAGCCTGCTACCAGCTCTCCTGGATCTTCATCTTTAAATGCCCAAACATCCTCAAGAGGTGTTGGGTGCATTTTCAACATTTCTTCTTAAGAGATTGCCAGGCTGCTTATGGAACAGCATGTCATGTGACACCCCAGTTGCCATGGCAAATATTTGCGTTTCATGAAAAAACGTGAGTAGAAAGAAAGAAAAAAGAGAGGGGGGGGAGAGAGAGAGAAGAGAGGGAGGGAGGGAGGGAGAGAGAGAGAGAGAGAGAGAGAGAGAGAGAGAGAGAAGAGAGGGAGGGAGGGAGGGAGAGAGAGAGAGAGAGAGAGAGAGAGAGAGAGAGAGAGAGAGAGAAAGAGAAAAAGGGAAGAAAGAAGGGAAAGAAAGAAAGAAAATCAATACAAATGGCCAAATCCCAAGACAGACAGGCCTTCAGGCGGGTGCTTGGCCCGCACCATTATTGTTTCAAATTCAGCTGTTTAACAGGCTGTGAGGAGGCCATGAGCTAATGTGCATAATGTGATGGGCCCAGGCACCTGTTTACATTCTCACTCCAAGTCAGTTCTCAGCTCCCTCTGTTTACAGAGAACAGATCTACAGGTAATACATATGTCACAGTGAGGTTTTAGCCAGGAAGCAGTGTACCTCAAAAAATTTTAAATGAGAATGTGTTTTCTAAATGCTGATTAGCCCTGGCATTATTTTCCTTGGTTGACTTGCAAAGGTTTCCCCTACTTTTAAAAGTAGTAATATTTAAAGGCTGTGACCTCAGCTTGGTACATCTCTGAATTGACTCTTTGATAGCGGTAGATGGTAAACTGGGCATGGACGCTAATGGTGAAGAGAAAGACACAAGGTGCTGGGCTCTATACTGGAGCCCTTGCAGACCCTCTTCTAGGCTCCAGCCCCAAGTGTGATGCCACAGGAAGTCCGTTTTTACAAATACCTTTCAGAGTGCTGTCCCCTGGAAGCGGAACTCAGCATCACATTACAGCTGTGTGTGCAAACTTACTTTCTCAAACCCTTTCCTCAAAGAAAATGGGGCTTGGCATGCACAATATGGATGTCTAGGGGAAGGAAAGGTCCTTCTAATCATTAGCTACTGCCTGTGTGGGTAGGAACAGGTGGGCCTAGCAGGGAAGGGAAGAAGGGTGGGGGGTGACCAGGACTCCAAGCCTTCTATTTGTTTTGTGGAACTGCCCATGAGAGTCATTTTGATTTCAACTGTGTCTCATTCTTCATTGTAGGGGAAAGGCAAAAAGTCAAGAGGACTCCACACTAGGAAGGTCTGTAATTTGTGTGACTAGTTAGAATTTGGGATCTGTCACCTGATGTCCTGTCCTTTTGCTTCAGGGCAGAAGTATGGGAGGCCACTTGACAGCGGGAGTTGGCAACAAAAGTTCTTTTGCATTTCCTTTATAAAAGAAATTAGATCATGGTTTAAAAACTAATAATCATGGTTCACTTAACATGAAAAACATTTCTTTGATCTGTCAGGACTGAGCCATGCTACTGTCTTCAGTCCAAACAAATGATTTCTCATCCTCAAAATGTGGCTGAATCATGTGTATCTTTAGTTTCATAGATTTTCATCATTTGAGAGTATATCTACAAAGTAGCAAGATGTTAAAAATGAACGTAGTAGTTTCTTGGCATTTGCTTACATGTGTACCCATGTACACTTATACTTACGTACACAAACATGTGGATGCATGTGTATGGACACTTATGCTTATATAAAGTAGACCGAGAAAATGGAATTTAGAATTAATATGTTCATGGCAACCAAGGCAACATCAACAACACCAAAGAAAGGAAAAATGAAATTGTCCCCACAGTATGGCAGGTACATTCTTGTCAGGTCTATTCCAACAGGCCACATCGGCAGTGAGACCTTTGCACCTGAAACACACTGGACTTCCGGGGCACCTAGAAGGGTGCTCCCCCACTCCTCCCCAGCAGTGGTGACTAAGGCCAGGCTTACAGTAGCAGTGATGGCCGACAGTCCTTCTGAACCTGCATGCATTGCTCCCAGGTAACTGATCAGTGCAATTAGATCTTTCTTGTCATTCCCATGACTTCTCACTATGGAGAAACTGTGAGCTCTATTTTACTCTGTACCTCAAAAAGAGAACATTCTTAAAGAACCCCAAGGCTTTATTCCTGGCACACTTAGGAACTGCTAATGTGGCTTCAGTATGTCCTGTGAATGTGGCATGATGCCCTCTCAGGCTTACTGAACCTCTGTGCTGTCACTGCCCCTGGGTAACCAGAGGCAAAAGATCAGTGTGAGGCTAAGAGCTCTTTCTGGGGGTTCGTCCTCCAAATAGTACTCCTAGTGTAACTGCTGTGCTAGTGTGTACTGGGTGCCTACTCTGCACTGGGCTCTGTTCCCGACATCTTCAGTGGGTGGCCTCCCTTGCCTTCACATCTTTTTTTTGAGCTGAGGATCGAACCCAGGGCCTTGTGCTTGCTACGCGAGCGCTCTACCACTGAGCTAAATCCCCAACCCCTTGCCTTCACATCTCTAGGCATAGGTGCTATTATTATTCCCGAATGACTAGGAGGAATCAGACAAGGAGAGGTAAGTCATCCAAGGGAAATGACTGAGCTGGTACAGGATAGTGGACTGCATGAGTCCCAAACCCCCAAAGCATTAGAAACCTACAAATCTCAGTCATTCACAATGACAATCCTTTTCAAATATATCATGTGTCTCCTACCCAGTGTTTTTAATGCTTTCCCTTTCCAGTGCTATGCTGAGATGAGAAGTTTGTGTCTTTGCCTCCTTCCCTACCAGACAGCAGCTGTCACCTCTGCTGTCATGTCTGCTTTGATCAGCTTCAATAAAGATAGCCTTTCCGTCTTCTAGATCAATTAAATAGATACTCAAAAACTACTGCAGTGCTGAGGCATGTCTGTAATCCCAGGTTAGACAGGCTGGGCTGAGGAATATTTGTAGTGTTAGTTTCTTTAGTATCTTTACAGTATATTCTTGTGATTGCCTCAGTGGAAAACTTAATATGTTATGGATGATTTTGCTGTACCATTTTAATTAGACAATTATATTATAGCATATATAATATTTAACCATATATTATATATATACATATATGCATATATATGTATACACACACACACACATATATATATAGTCAAAAGCCAGTCAAGGTCTACCCCTCTGCCCCTCTGTCTTTCTGTCTCTCTGCCTCTCTGTGTCTGTCTCCATCTCCATCTCTCTCTCTCTCTCTCTCTCATAACACATTATTTTAGGAAAGGGGGGGACATTCCCAAAAAAGAGCCTGCAGAATCTTTTAGAAACTGTTTTAACTTTCCCTAATAAATTGCCCCTCCTACTGAAGCATTTTGGCACTAAACTTTCAAAGTAAACTTAATTATATGACTTTATTTGAAAAGCAGTTTTTTCATGTAAAAAGCAATTGAAAGAACTTATCAGCAATCCACAAAGTAATATTTTTCCTTTATGTATTTCACTTAACACACTTTTTAATGATTACTCAGGAAAAAACAAAAGTCCATGAAGGAGAAAAATGCCAAGTATGGGAGAATTTTCTGATGACATCATAACCCTTGGCAGTATTTAAGCTTGTCATGTTCCTGTATTCTCAACATACTGTGTCTTTAACTTTGATTTTATTTTAATACTTTATCATAAGCTTGTAAAATGTTTTAAAAAACTCAGTATATAATATTCTGCAACTAAAGATATCCCATAATTTTAATGGCCATTATGTTGTTCAATATTAAATTACAAATGTCAGACATCTTACCTGATCACAAAACAGCTTTGTGCTGTAAGCCAGTCCAAGTAGCTCTGAAGTGAAATGTACATATACTCACTCAGTAAATCCTCACTGCCTACGGCTGTGCATCAACAGTGGACCACAGTGGGAGCCAGACAACAGCGAATGAAACAAACATCTGGTCCTCTTGAGACTTCTCTTTCACTGAGGAAGGCAGATGATAGACATCTACTGTAATGTCCTAGAATGAGCCATACTTAGAAGAAAAATAAAGCAGAATACTCACATGGCTATTGAGAATGTGCCCAAGCAAAGCACTGTGAGAATCCTGTAGATACTCTTTAGTGGTTCATGACCAGCAGACTTCCTCTACACACACCTTTTCTTAAGGACAGCTGGAATGCCAAGCTTCATTTCTGTGATAATGGCACTCCTTTACAAGTCCAGCTTTTTCTCCTGTGCCTACAGAGAAAATGATGTGTCTTTGCTTAGGGACCTGGGAATGAAGCTGCTTTTGAGCCCCAACTTGTCATGCTTCCTGTGCATATCCCCAGCAGGCTCAACTCATCCATCATAATTGTCCCAAGTGGACCTTAACTGTACCACATTTTCTCAGCGAGCATTTGAAGGGTATCAGAAAAGATGAAATCAATGCTGTAGTTGAAGTAAAAAGTGCCTCTGGAAAAGGGAATTTCACATTTGACTGAAAACAGACCCCATCTATTTAAAATGCCTCTCTGGTCCTGCTGTTTGATCTTTCCTATGGGTCTGATGGACTGGGTGTTTTTGTGCCATGAGAGCTAACCTAAGCATGGGACTTTTCTCTTTAGAACAGTCTCAGAGTTGAGGAAGACCTATTTGAATATGGCACCTTTCAAAGGAATGGCTATTTCTAGTTAGTCTAGAAAACTGCTGCTGATACAAGTTGCTTTACACCCAGTTCCTTTCCTTCATGTGTCTCTGCTCTTTCTTCCTTTTATGCCCTTTGAATGGGTTGTGCACTCTGACAGTCCAGTCTTAGGTAGCTTCCAAGTCTTGCAGTCTAAGGACTGTCCTGCTCACTCACACACCTCAGAACTCTAGAATATGACTCTTTTGGGCTTTCTCAATCCTGCACAGAAGATAGTGTGGGTACTTTGCCATCCATTTTGATTAGGAAGTTGCTACAGATAATATTATGTATAAAAATGGAGAAGAAAATCTCCCAGTCTTTCTCATGGTCAGAAAGTGATGGCATTGAGGTCCTCACATTGGTTTCAGGGTCTTACTAATTCCAGGAGTTTGTTTAAAGAGATAGTAGGTTGAGGATGTGGCTCAGGAGGCACAGTGCTTGTTTGGCATGCACAGGTCCCTGGATTGGTCCCTGGGACTGCATAAAACTAGGCATGGTGACCGACGCCTGCCAGCTCAGCATTCAAAAGGTGGCGACAGCAGGACCAGAAGCTCAAGGATACCTTCAGCTCAACAGCAAGTCTGAGGCCATTGTCCCAAACAAAAAAATAAGAAAAAAAAGCCAATACATCTAGGGGGTGACATGTTATGTCAGAGAGGACATATGGTGGCAAATTGGAAGTAACTATTAAGTGGTTTCTTAATAGAAACTCAAGTCTTGCAGACGAGGTGACTTCAAGAGACTACAGAGGAAGGCGGTATAGACTAGACTCCAGGTCTTCTGGCTTCAAAGTCACCATTTCCCCACTAAACCATGTAGTATTTCCTTTTGTATTCATGGGTATTAGTTTAACAAATTGCTTTCTAGCCCTGCAAATAAGGAGAAATATCAGATCAAGGAAAGGGCAGTCTGGCTTGGACATAAGAGGTTGCTAAGAGGTTTAAGGAGAGCACAGCTCATAAAGGAGCCATGCAGAGATTTCTGGGAACATGGGACCATGAGAACTGAGAGGTATGGGACAGGAACAATATAGGGTAAGGGATGGAAGAGCAAAATGAGAAAATGCTATGAGAACACAAAGAGGAACAAGGAAAGACAATGAAAAGATAGTGGGGCAAACATCACCTAGGAACTCTTCCCTTTAGTTCTGTATGTACTGGGGGCTATTTAGGAATGTAGGGGGTTTTTGTTTTGTTTTGTTTTGTTTTGTTTTGTTTTATCATAGCAAAAACATTGTCCTAGGAGCTCTACTAAGAGTTAGGATCTTACACAACACGTTTGCCATCTCTGAGCGTCAATTTTTCCCTCTGATAACCACTGTGGCAAGATGGGGCACTTGGAAAGGTCTCTGTGAACGTCCCCATTTTACAGATGGTAAAATCCAGGGTCACAGAGAATAGTTAGTGTCTTGCCTACAGTATGCATCAGATTGTGGCAGAGCTTGGATTTGAACCCAGGATAGTGGACTTCAGGGCCAAATCTTGTTTTGTTGGGCCCATAATAGTCTATTGAGTAAAAGGCAAGGTAGTGACTTTCAAGATCCCTTATGTTTTAAAATTTAGAACTGTGCTTATGCTAAGTTCCTAAACCCAAAGTCAGCAGCCCTCTCTCTCTGAATGTTGTGTCTTTTGAACAGTTCAAGCCCATTGAGGGTCTCAACTTCCTTTTATACAAAAACTGACACATTGAGGACCTTCACTAGAAATAAAAAAAACAAGGTCAGACAAATGACATCTTTGAGGAACAATAAAGATTTCGAAGCAAACGCTCTTCATCCCTTAATCTAAGCTCTCATTTAGAACTATACGCAGGAAGAGTTTTCTCAGCTCGACAGTGCAATCACCTAGACCATTCCTAATGGATGTGTTTTGGTGAATGAGAAACCAAACATTGGTTTCTGCAGCAGAGTAATGTAGTGCTGTGGAAAGTCATTCTGTATGCTATGGATGTGTGTTACTCTGATTGATTGATAAATAAAATGCTGATTGGCCAGTAGCCAGGCAGGAAGTACAGGCAGGATAAGCAGACAAGGAGAATTCTGGGAAGAGAAAGGCTGAGTCAGGAGTCGCCAGTCAGACACAGAGGAAGCAAGATGACAAGGCAGAACTAAGAAAAGGTACCAAGCCACATGGCTAAACATAGATAAGAATTATGGGCTAATTTAAGTGTAAGAGCCAATCAGTAATAAGCCCGAGCTAGTGACCAGGCAGTTATAATTAATATAAGCCTCTGTGTGTTTCCTTGGGGGACACGAGTGGGAGAAATTTGTCCCAACCACTGGCCAGCCGGGACACAGGAAAACTTCCAACTACTTTGTAGTCTCTTTTTCCAGGTAGTAGAGTGATTATCATTCTGTAAAGGTGCCATCCATATCAGATTTCCCAGGTATCCCACTATTCACTACTAGGAGATGGAATTTATAAATAGTAGATCAGTTTGATACTATGTCCAACTGCTGTCCATATATATGAAAATGCTTTTTTTCAATAAATTCATCTTAGCCTGATATGATGGTGCATGCCTATAATTTAAAAAATTATGTAGATGGATGTTTTGCTTACATGTATATCTGGTACCTGCAGAGGTCAGAAGAGAGAGTCTGATTCCTTGGATCTGGAATTACAGATAGTTGTAAGGCACCGTGTGGGAGCTGAGAATTGAACCTGTATCTTCTAAATTTTAGATTCCTTTAGAATCTAAAAGAACAGCCAGAGATCTTAACCACTAAACCATTTCTCCAGGCCTGCATGCTTTTAACCTCAAAATAATAGCAACCAGAATGAAAAAGAAATTAGCCTGGGGCTAGCAACGTAGCCCGAGGGTAGAGTGTTTACCTAGCGTGCATGAAGTCCTGGGTTTGATACCTGGTACCAAAAAAAAAAAAAAAAAAAAAATCTGCTTAGAAGTAAGTTCTTCTTTCTGAATGTGTTCTCTGCATTTTTTGCAGATGTTCTTCCTAAATTTTCTAGTATAGCTGTAGTCCTGGGCCTATCTATGTTGCTTCACATTGGATCTTACTAGTATATGTCATCATCCTGCCTTCCTCTGCTTTTAGATTTAGAATTTCCCCCAAATAACTGCTCCAGAAACTCTGAAAGTTACCTAATTAGTGATTACACTTTGCAAATAAAAAAGAGCATTTCCCAGCTTGTTGACTCAGTCAGTTAGAGCAGGATGCTAATAATTAGGCCACAGTTACAGGTTCCAGCTGCAGGGGGAGGGTAGATTGGTCTAGAGTGTAGGCATTTCACAAAAGGATGGGTGTAGCTGTGGTCCCAAGAAAGAAGAGGGTGAGAGGATGTAGATGTCTCAACACAGCCACCCCACTTTGCTACTTAGTAATACCACACTGGGAGAGCAGAGCATTATAAACAAAAGAGGAAGAAATGGAAGGGCATGATACTAGACAAGTTAGTGGAGATAAAGGGAGAACAGAAGGAGGCAGCACCTGAAGCATGGCATGACCTTTAATCAGGGCTCTCATTCCTGGCAGGCTGGGAAGCAGCTCTGCCTTCACCTGCTCAGTGCATCTCACAATGCTGATACACTGCTTTAATTTGGGAAGCCTTTCTCTTGAGAGGCATGTCTTTTCTTGCTCTAAGTCTGAAGTACTCCCATGTGTGGCATTCTCTGTGACAGATGTACTATAGCTATGCTTTAGCTGACTCCAAACCCATAGCTTCCTGGCACCTGAGTGGTCTATCTGATGTCCAGGAGCATGTTTCCCTTGAGAGCAGGTATCTCATCCACAAAGGTAAAAAGGTGGAATCCTTTTGTTCTAAAACAACCCCTGTTAAAGTCTACAACTCCAGTCCAACCTAGGTGATTCCATCAGAAGGTCTAATCCAGGTTTGTTGATGTACATAGATATCCTGGACCCAGCCTGCAGAAAGTCATTGTCTGGGAGAGATGGAGTCTTCCCTTCTGAATCCCTGCCCCAGACTGTTTTGTTTCATAGATAGCTCCCACTCCCTTACTATTCTCCATAAGAATAAGGAATTTTGAAATCATCTGAACATCTTTAAGGAGACAGGATTCTCTGGAAAGTCACCCATCCATAGCCTTTGCTTCTTATAGGGGTCTGAGTCTTCATGACTTGATCAAACATGTGACTAGCAAGACCCGCCAGCGCCATGCATGGCCATCTGTGGCCATTCTGCATGTCTGCTTCTCACTGATGGAGTCCTGCCATTCTCCTCTGAATTCTAACCTTCCACCACCAGAACCCATCCTCGCAGGGAGGTGGAAATGTAGCCATGGGCTATTTCTTTGGGAACATGTGCCACCTGCCGTCTTCACCCGACTCACGGCTCATCCTGCCAGCACTAACATCTGCTGATTGGAGCATTCTTTGTCGAACTTTCTCTTGCTCACTCAGGAAGAAGAAATTTACTTCCATCTGTAAAACAATTTACATTCTCTTGCTGTCTTGATTAGATCAGAAAGAGAGATAATCTTGGCAAAAAGATTTTTTTCCACTGCTCTTATGCCTTATAACAGTTCTCCAGTGAAAAGTATGCATAAGCTCATTGCTGTTTGGAGTTGGCATCTAATGATAAGGGGACTTCCCCCTTTGGGACTTAGTATTTTGACTTGAGATGACAGTTTATTATTCTCCTTAGAACCTGAGAATGAAATTTGAAGTTTTTTATTTCACTGTGTTTGGTTACTGTGTCTTTAGTATAAATATAAATCTTGTCTTACTTTTTTCTCTGAGACTCCAAGACTTAGAGGGTTTTTTGCTTTGTACCTATTGATTACTCACAGTTCACAGTTATATGAGACAAAGCATGAACCATCCTAACCTAGAAATGCCATGACACAGCAGTTATTGATAAATTCACTGTTTTTCTCCTTTGAGTTTGGTGAAAGCTCTTAAAATTGCAGAGAACAATATAACCCTATGATTTGATACGAATGGGCATATGTATGTTCAATGGCTATGCTGAAGATAATTGACCTTTTAAATCCCTGAGGAAGCAGAAACAGCTATCATGGTAGGTTACTATCTTCTTCACTGAGGGGTTTCAAGGCAGGAACACCCATGCCTCCTTGTTTTCTCCCTCCCTCTCTTCCTAGTCATCAGCAACTTTTGGATCCTGGTGTAGAATGTCTCTTTCTCCTGCAACAAGTATCAGTAATTGAAATGCAGTGGGTTTTTATTGGCCACATTTTCTTTTTAGTACTAAGGCTTGACTCTTGGTCCTCATATTTGTTAGGCAAACACTACCATGGAACCTATCTTTAGTGCTTTTTCATTTTTTATTTTGAGACAAGGTCTCTCATTAAGTTGTGCATGATGGGCAGGAAGTCACTGTGGAGTCCAGGCAAGTCTCAAACTTATGGCCTTATTCCTGATCACTCCTCCAAGCAGTTGGAATGGCAGGCTTATGTCACCAGACCCAGGTTTGGTTGTCTTTACTTTATGTGAGGGTGATATTATGTTTTTTCTCTTGTCATTTAAATCTCTTCTGATTTGATGTAACATAATTCATGGTGTTTTAAATATAGAAAAATACTTTAAAAAATATCACCCACCATCCCACTCTTAGAGGATTTCTCTGGATATTTACACATAAAATAGTGTATTTCCCTGTTTTTAGGGTTGATGACAAGTTAAGAACAAGGAATCAGGCTGGGCAGTGGTGGCGCTCGCACTCGGGAGGCAGAGCCAGGTGGATCTTTGTGAGTTTCAGGCCAGCCTTGTCTACAGAGAGAGATCCAGGAAAGGCACAAAGTTACACAGAGAAACCCTGTCTCGAAAAACCAAAAAAAAAAAAAAAAAAAAAAGAACAAGGAATCAGAACAGGTGGCAGTGGAACACGCCTTTAATCCCAGCACTTAGAGGGGAGAGGCAGGCAGATCTCTGTGAGTTCGAGGCCAGCCTGAGCTACAGAGTAAGTTCCAGGAAAGGCACCAAAGTTACACAGAGAAACCCTGTCTCGAAACAAAACAAAACAAACAAACAAACAAAAACCAAAAAATCAGCAACATAGTTCTCTAAGACCATGGGTGCAGATAGAATTGCAAGAGAGTATATATTTATATATTATATATAATTATGATTAACTATGAATTATTACAATTAATTACATATAACTATAATATATAGCTAATAATTATAATTATATATAAAACAAAGATATATATCTGTATTATATATATAATTTATAAAATGGGTCAGGGAAATAGATCATAAAAGTTTCTGCTTTTAGTTTCCTTTGATATATAGTCAGCTGACCATATATATAAGGATAAATATATCTTATAGATCTATCATATATGCCATTATATATAAAGAGATATTATATATAACTTATAAAATGACTCAAGGAAACAGATCATTATATATTATAAACAAATATATATCTGCTTCATATAATGAAGATTTATGTATCTTTTTATATATTTATAAACTGTTATATCTATATTTTATAACAGTTTAGTAACAGTTTTTATGACAGTTTAATAGCATCTCATGATCTCTAAGATATCCTTAATAACATTACTTTGACATCCTGATGTACATATGTAAAGTCAGTTCTAGCAACCATATTTTTCCATCACTAAGTGGTAATTGATGAAGTGTTAGTACATATGTGTCGATCACACTCTTAAAAGGATCATAGACTATTTCACCTATGGCAAACTTTCTTTTCCCAGGCCCTGAACGTTACTACACCATCTAAGATTTTGAAATCACCGTGGGATTATGACTTTGTTATTTATGATGGTACCATAGATAAGGCAGCCCCAGACTTCTTAGCATTCAAGGCACATTATAGCTTAGCTTGGGGAAGTATTGTATCTCTCCTGGAACAAATCGAGAAGTTTCTCAGGGACTATGCAATATCAGAAGCCAAAGTAAAAGGGAGGAGTTTGGTGTCCCTGCTTCCAGAATTTGAACTGAAGAATAAACTTACCAGAAATGATGTTCTGTTAGTGTTAGAGAACCCAGGTCACATCCAAATGCTGGTAAACCTTCCAGGACAGAGGTACAAGGGCCAAGATGGGAAGTCGGAGGCTGCCATCAAGATCCAAGCCACATGGAAATGTTTTAAGGCGAGAAAATTCTTCATTGGTTATCGCCAGAAGAAGTGGGCCTCAGGTGTGATCGCCCTTGCGTGGCTTTTACATTGCCACAAGTCAAGACTAAAGAAGATACTGAAGGAATCTCGCCAGAGACACCTGGAGAACTTCCGAATTCGAGCCAAGGTGCACCAGGCTGCCAGCTGTTAAAACAGGCCTCTTTTTCTAAACATTTCTTGCTTGAACAACTGCAGTAACTTGTCTCTTTATCTTCCCTTCCCTCTCCAGCCACCCTCCCACCCAGAATCCTGCAATTATACGTCTCCTCAGAATAAGATGCACAAACTCTGTGATTGTTTGTGCAGCGTATTTTAGTCTTAACCCAGAGTCTGGCTTATATGCCTGAAAAATCTGTTGCAATTTTTCTATAAAAGAAAATGCTTTTTTTGACTATGGGAGTCATGTTGGAAAGTCAGTGTTCTAACTGCACTACCTTTTCCATATATATATATTACACACACACACCTTCTGACATTTTAATTTGCTAGAAAACAGTCCTCACGTGTCTACATTGCTGTCACCACTTTGTCAGAAAGTATTTAAGTTTGCAGACAGCCTTTTAATTAGTGCTCACAATTTCATTTATGTTTGCTTTCTCTTTTTTTCATTCATATTCTGTTAATTAAGTGAGCTGCCTCTAATCTTCCCCTGCCAGTAGCATCATGTAGCCACCTAATTAAATTAATTGGGGAAGATGTTTTAAGTATGTAATTAAATCAATTAATATAATTTATGCCTGGCTTAACTGTACAGTGGAAAAACAGCTGAAGTTTGACTAGATGAATCCACTACAGCTTCCTGTCACTGATCAATGCTCTTCTTGCTTTTCAGCATCTGGCAGCCAACTGGAGTCGCATCAGGACCTCCAGGAGGACTATTATCCATATCCCATCATTAGGTATAACACTTTTGCCTGCAAATCTATCAGCAACCTCTATTACCCACCACATTATGGCTCCTTGATTGAGTTCAAGGAAGGCCCCTTGTTTTATTCAAATTGGTCTCGGCAGGAAAATGTTCTCGACATGATGAGAGCAATAACACAGGGCCCTCGCTCGAAACGGCGTTTAATTTGGGGATTAAGCAAATAAAGTCATTATGTGGGGGCTGCTATTCAGTGGAGAGGTGATTTGCTGTAATTCGCTTTCATCTGTATGAAATGAACTAAAAAGTTGTATTTTTCCCCCTGAAATAACAGATAATGTTTTCGATCTTCTTTAATGATGGAAGAACACAGGCTTGTGTGTGTTGTTGCTGTTACGCCAATAAGCCAGGATATTGCTTGTACACTGTTTTTAATCAAATGTGCAGTCAAAATGATAAGCTACATTCTCTGAAATTATTTAGTTCTAATTGCGAGCAGATGGGATGTTTTATTTGCACCTAGGGCGCCTGAGCAAAAGGAAATGCTGTGTGAACAAGAATAATTAAGAAGTTGAATAGTGTTTTTTGCGCTTAAATAATCTGCAGTTTCATGTTAATTAGCACTAATGTAATTATTTAATTACATTTATGAATTGGGGAACTTAAAAGCTGTTGTCTGATACGCAGTGGTAAAATAGGTATGCCAAAATGACAGGGAAATTCAGAAACCTGTGTTGGAAGTTTGCTTCAGACATGAGTTGCTGGTGGTGTTTGCCTTTGCTAGCTGCCTGCTTTGCTTTGTGTTCTCCCTCTACCTAGACTGTCCAGTTTCCTGAGTGAGGCTGGATTTTGTTTACGCTGACTTAGTAGAGTTTTGACAAAGAGCAAACCCACTGGATTTCAGTATTACCTATTAGTGCTTTGTTAAGGCCTTTTAAGTAGAGCAATGCAGCCACTGATCTAATATAGTAAAACAGTTCCTCAAATGTGGGAACGCCTGTTTGAATACTGGTGTGTGGTAAAGAAACATAACATCTAAATAGTAATATGAAAGAGAAATATTATAATTACTTTATAACTGAAACTAAGAATTTTTTTTAAAACTAGTAAAATTTAATAGTAATAAAGTAAACAAACCTTCCTAGATTATAGAGTATGTGCTTTGCCCTAAGGCTTCTGGGAATTGGTGAGGAAACACTGGCAGTGTACAAAGCCTTTAGTTTTGCTCTTCTGTGTCTATAAGTGAGCCAAGACAGATCTGAATCTGACCCTAACTCATGCTTTGGTTTTGGTGAGACTACTTTTGCACAAAATACGCTCACACACAGAAATTACACTTGTAATTGATTACAACCCTAGAGGCTAATTGAAGGCCCAATTAACTGACTTGGGGCCTTAGAATAAGGTGCGAGAGCTTTTGCTTCTGCAACTAATTGTAGATTTGGCCTGTTAGTGTACAAGGGTCTCGTTTGCTTCCTGTATTTTATTCAGAGCTAGAACCAGAAGTGGGCCCTACCTTACAGTGTGGATAAGCACTCAGTGTCTGTCCCCTGCCTTACAGTGTGGATAAGCACTCAGTGTCTGCCCCTGCCTTACAGTGTGGATAAGCATGAGGCTATTGCACTTGTCATTTCCATAAGCTTCTCCCTCCTACACTCCACTTTTGACACTCCCCAAAAATCAAAAAGCAAAAAGCCATCCACTCTGCAGAGGTGTGGGACACAAAGGAATCCCCAAAGAAGTAATAAGTGTCCTGCATAACCGTGTAAACAGGGCAGCACCAGGGATTCCAAATGTAAATCTCCCACTGTTTCAAAGGCTTGGTGAAGATAAACCAAGGGGAAGAGTGACCTGATCATAAATGTTTGAATTACAAAGCAGGACTTTAAATTTATGATTAAAGCTGTTTTTTTCATATTGTCCATATGCAGTGTAAATAAACACATAAAGCTGTTTTCTTTCATATTGTCCATATGTAGTGTAAATAAATACATAAAGCTGTTTTTTTTCATATTGTCCATATGTAGTGTAAATAAACACATAATCAGTATGAGATCTCCACCATTGCACTTTTTTGTTTGCAAACAACAGAAATACGAATTTTCAAGAAAAATTTCTAATCATGTATTTTTAAGAGACGAGCAAGCTCAGGCCCATTCCCAGTGAAGCATGCACAAAGGCCAGCTGCGCTCCCACCTCGTGGAAAGCTTGTTTTCAGCAGCCTCTACCTCGGGTCTCCCAAAACGATTTTGGGATCCGAAAGTCAATTGGTAACCTTGAATAGTCGCCTCACCTACTCTACAGGCACAGAAATATATACATTTTTTTTCTTTTTAATAATATGAGGTACCTTTTTGTTTGTTTGTTTGTTTGCCACTTTCCTGTGGGAATACACAAAGATTTCAGACAGATACAAAATGGCTTCTTTGTCTCATGGGCCAGTTCATAAAAATGGAAGTGAAACTTGTTTTTCCTAAGTACATTGAAGGAAAAAAAAAATCAAACAAAAAATCCACCCAACCTATTCAGTATAATAACTTTGCTTCCAGAATGCAGGTAGGTTCGATTCACTAGTCAAGATCGTTTTGGGAGGGCCGTCCGGCTCAGGCAAACCCTTCCAGCCGCTCTAGACTGTCTGGCTTCTTCCTCCACGGGCACTCATGGCAGGACCATGAGAGGCAATCACACCATGCTGCTAGCCAGGTGGGGCTGTACGCACTCATCTGCTCTTAAGGTGGAGTACTGGAAGGTGTACAGCATCTTACTGTTGGGGACATTTGACTGTCTGCTCTGGCTTTGCAGCCAAGCAGTGATTGCATTCTCCAAATACAGAAAAGATGGCCTGTCAGTGACATTTTTACTGCAAAATACTAGAATGTATTTTTAAATCTATAGTTTGAAAATAGTAATATTATGACATTATATATTGCAGTTGAAAAGAAGAGTTACAAATCTGATTGACTGTTAGTATTTCAGGTAGTATTCCTAGAAGTGACAAATATTTGTAGCTATTTTTAACCTACACGGAAGGTGGAGCATAATTGACTAATTGTCCATAGAAACTGATTGGCCTTGTAATTTCATAAGATAAAAATGTAGGCTGATCTCTTAATTGGATATTGCATATTTTCATCATTTTTATTAATGAAATATAATTATAACAAAATAATCTTCTATGCTTCATAGCACGAATAGAAAACTCGAGTCTATTTTAAGCATAATCTATCAGTCAAAGAAGAAAGAAGCACAACAAAGAATCCTAATTTCTCTAGAAAAAAAAAAAGAGGTCTAACTAAACCTGCCATCTTACACTGCTGGTGGTTCCTTTAATTCGGTTATTTTCTCCACTTTGAACTTATCCCTTGCACCTCTTTGTTACAATACATCAACTGGTGCTATTCCTAAATCCAGTGACATTTAAAAATACATTGCAATGAAGTGGGATGTGCCACGTATTAAGCTCTGTGGTTCCTTCCACCTGAACTCTGGGGCCACTGGAGGCCAATCAGCTCCCAGCAGTGAGTCTCCTCTCTCTCTCTCTCTCCTCCAAGGCAAAGGAAGGCACACTGAAGTGCTGGGCTTGCCTCTATGTAATCTTTTATTCATTGCCAACTGCCCAATTGATTTAATGGCTACAAATTATGTACATAGTTTTATTTTTCCTCTGGGCATTAGTTCAGCAAACTATTCTCAACTTTAACACAATTAGGGGGCTCCAAAATATTTCATTCCAGAAACATTGTGAATACAGTTCTTGTAAAGTTCATAGACAACATTCTTCAGCTGGCCTGTACTACTGCAAAAGCCTGGGGGGAAAGATAAGAGGACTTTGGTGTGCACATGACCACAGGCTACCTCAAAGGCTGATGGAAAGGTTGCTTCCTAGCTGTAGTTACCTCCCTTCCCAACCCAGGAGCGAAGGCAGAGTTCCCTTGTGAGCGAGGCAGGTGGCCCACAACCACTACCAAGGGCACAGAGGAAGGTCAGTCTGTCCTGAGCCTCTAAGCACAGCACACCTCTCCACTCCCATTTTTCTGTTACCAACTCAAAGATTCAGTAGATTTTGATCCTTACACTTTGGGGCAAGAAGTTGGAGCTTCCCTGCCAGTCTTCACTGGCTTCAACATATATTTTGGCAGGTGGTATGGAGTCTATAAATAAGCTATGGAGATGCCACACTAGAGCCTTATGTCAGAAAGCTGTACAGTCAAGATCTCCCTGATGGCTTTTCCTAGAGATATCCAGGTCTTTTAAGATAAGACAAAGAACACAAACATTTATTTTCTTCATAGCACACACAAAAATTAAAACATATTTGTATTATCCATGTTGTATTAAGACAAGTAATCTAAGTTAATACTCATTTGTAGGTTTGATCAGAACTGGCCAGTGATTCCATAATATGAAGATAAGCAGTCGGTCTTGAGCTGCCCAACACTGAACCATAATACCTAGAAAGGGCACTGAAGTGGGTTCTAAGTGGCTGTCACTAGCTCATAGAATTTTCATTAACTGGAGTAGTATTAGGATAGGCATTAAAATAAAGGTAATATACTAAATTAAAATCTAATATTTGAAACCTCCTTCATAATTGTCATTAAAATATTGGACTATGTTCAATGGTTCTTAAAATGATACTTGAAGACCCTAAGGAACTTTCGGTTAATTCTGTCTGTCATCATTCGCTGTACTGATTGTAACACCAGCACTGAGATGCAGAGGCAGGAGGATTGAGAATTTGAAGTCAGCTTGGGCTTCAAAGCAAGATTCTGTCTCCCTCTGGAGAGGGAGAGACAGAGACAGAGTTAGAAAGGAGGAAGGAAAGAAACTGAGAAAGTAAGAAACTAACTAATAAACCCATTATCAGTGTTGACTGTATAAAAACAATAACCATTTTTTAAAAAGCATGGTTAGTTTGGTAAGTTTGCGGATCTCTTAACAGAACGTGGCTGGATTCTCATGTTTCTGTATTCAGCCTGCTACCTGTGTTGTTTAGATTGAAACATAGAAAATCTGACCCTATAGAGATTAAATATTTGGAAAAGGGAAGAATGTTTTATAGTCTTTTCAAATAATTGTATACATTCTTCTCTGACTTTGGACTAACCTTAGCTGTGCTGGTGTTACATGTTGGCTTTAATGTGGACACTGGGCACCAATAAATTCTCTATGTTTCAGGACTTACAGGGAATTGGTTGCCTTGAAAAAGGCAAATAACTTCTCAAAATCATTTTGAAAATAGTTTTGACCTTGTAGTGCCCCCAAAATGGTCTCAGTGCCCTCAGAGCCCCTGACATAATGTGAGATTCTAATGCTTTAGCTGGAACAACAGAAAATGCCATCTCTTGAAAGTGAATCTGTTTGAGCACGTTTTTAAAACTTAGCAAATATAAATACTGTGTTTATTATACCTTCATAATAATATCCTCTAATCTTTTTCCACTGTCTCCAAAAGACAACTATCCATTTTAACTAACTGGCACTGCACACTGATATAAACGGCTCAGCTGGGGCCTCTCTCAACCTTTGGTTCCAATCCCTGCTCTCTCAAATCTTGTGCTTTCATATTGGTCCAAGTCACTAAAACATGGCTACAACCCGACTGTCTGTATCATAGGTCTCTGGATCATTACAAGACACTTCGCGGGCATCTGTGAGGTCTATCATGTAGAGCTTTTTATTTTTAACTATTGGAATGTCAAAGCGTTTTTAACCAATGGGAGCAGTTTCAGGCTGCCTCTGTAATAATGTCTGTCTTGCTCAGCTTCTACCCAACATGCTTTCTTGAGACTAGAGAAGGAAAGGAGTTACTAGTACAGCTGTTATAACATTGTGAGCCACTGGTAGGATGTGATGTGTCCAACATCACCAGTTATGGCTCAAAATGGGGAAAAGGCTGGAATACTACATAGGACCATCTAACTTAGATGACTTATGTGTGGATGGGTAAACAAGTAGTTGGTCACCAGGAGCCCATCCTCAACTCCTCTGCCTTGAGTACCACTGTAGGGAGAGTGCTTAAGGAAAGGAGGAGCTTAAAGTCAACCACAGGGTAATCAACATCACGTGACCGGCTGCCACACCGATGCCTTCCACGGAGGCACGCCAGTTTGTCTCACACGGCCTTTGGCTGCATTCTTAATTTCTGGGGTTGTACCAAAAGAAAAGCCAGGGCTGGAAGAAGTAGCCTTCGGGTTGCAAAGAAACAGTTGGCTTCAGCGGCTAGGTGTTTGTGGAAGCTTCGGGGCAGGCAGAGAAAGCAGCGGTGAGTACAGAGAAACCGTTGCCAGTAACCAACAATGACATCACAGATTCAATAACAGACCAGAACTATGGGGTGACTTTAGAGAGGCAGCTTAGCAGTGTCCTTCTTGGATGTGGAGTAGGACAGTCATGTGCTCAACTACTTACTTGGGACAAGATGGAACATTCTATAAAACTGGGAACTAGCTGGCCATGGTGGTGCTCACTTTTATCCCAGCTCTCAGGAGGCAGGTGCAGGCAAATCTCTGTGAGTTCAAGGCCACCCCAGTTCACACAGGCCAACCAGGAATATATAGTATGACCCTGTTCAACAACAACAAACAAACAAACAAAAAACCAAAACCACTGGGAATGGTTTGCAGGTGATAAAAATAGCTATAAGGAAAGAAATCAGGCTCCTCCAGAGTGAAGAGGGAGAAAGAGGGCTCCTTTCTGCCACTTCTGGATTTTTCTATGATGTCAAAGACCCAGAAAATCTCACAAATCCATCTTGTCATTTTTTAAACTGACCACAAATTCTCTAGATTAAAGAATGAAATTGTAGAGTTGAAAGGATGAGGATGAAGAGACCCCTCGAGGAAAGGGCCTGAGGATTGCATGATTACGTCTTTAAGTAAGATCTTCAGGCACATTTTGTTCACTCAGTTGGCTGGATTCCTCAAGTTTCTGTCTGTTCTCTGGTCTATGGTCTTGTTATAGGGCTGGAGTGATGGAGGAGTGCAGAGAGACAGATATGAGTAACAAGCAAAGGAACTACACTGGTACAGTTTGTAAGAGGTGAAGATTAAGCATACAGGAAGATGATAGTGAAAAGAGGCCAAGAACCAACGTGGACCACACAGAGTGGTAGGGTGGGGAGCTAGCTCAGTGGGCAAAGGCTTGCTGCCTAAACACCTGAGTGTGCAATCCACAGCAGAGTGGTAGGGTGGGGAGCTAGCTCAGTGGGCAAAGGCTTGCTGCCTAAACACCTGAGTGTGCAATCCCAGACAGACTACCTCAAGCACTAGGGGAGAGATGGTGGAGACGGACGGGTACCTAGGAGTTCACTGACCCCCCAGTCTAGCCAACACTGTGAACCACAGGTTCAGTGAGACCCTGCCTCATAAAATAGGGTAGAAGACAGCAGAGCAAGACAGCCAGCCTCAACCTCTGGCCTATCCCCCCACAGGCACACACATTGTACACATACAATCACCATACACAAAGAAAGGAAAGGGGGAAAGAGAGAGGAGAGAAAGGAAGGAAAAAAAGGAAGGGGTATGAGATACAAGGGCCTGTCATAAAAGAAGCTGTATTCAGATACGTTTGTGGTTACAGTAATAATAATGTTCTCAGATTTAAATGAAGTTCCTTTTGATAATTTCAGTTTGGCTCATCTGAGGTTAGGAAATACTTATTAATGATGGGAACACTTAATGATTTCGTAGCATGTGCCAGGAACCTTGGCCCTCTCATCTTTCAGGCAAAGGTAAAAAGGAAGGCAAGATGTCTTATAAGGGTGGATCTTAGTGGAAGCAAGGGAAGATGGACAGTGTGCAGAACTGATGTCCTAAAACAGAGCAAATAGAACCTGGAGAGCCAGCTCAGCAGGGGGAGTGTTTCCTGCTCCTGCAGAGCAGTTCAGTTCCCTGCACACATGGTGAGCAACTCCCAGCCACCTGCAACTCCAGCTTCTGGGGCCAGATACCCTCTTCTGCCCTTACACACACACACACACACACACACACACACACACACACACACACACACACACACACACGTGTGCACGCGCGCACATGCATATAGGTAATGCTTTATTTTTTTTTAATATAAATGTAGGCTATTACAGTTGAGTGGCTGAGAGTCTAAAGGGGCTGAAAGCTGCAGTAGAACGGTAGTTTTGGCTGGAGGCCTGATGGGAAAATAGGGTTCCTTTCAAACTTGTAGACATTATCCACAGAAGAATGCACAGAGGTTCTTGATCCCCTCTCCATCTGTAAGGCTGACAGCATTGCAGCTCTCTGTGCCTTCCTTGTATTATCACATCCCTAACTGCCAACTCTTCTGCCTCCCTGCCCCTACTCTTAAGGACACCTGTCTTTTCAGGTGTAGCCAGAAAATGCAGAACGATCTCTTTATTTTGAGGTCAAGGTTAACAACTGTATTTCCCCTTGCACATAGCCTAGCATATCCACAGATTCTGGCATTAAGATACCTGCCACAAAAATAGGAAATTAATGTAGAAAAATTATAAAAAACTGTTTTCCCTCCTATACTTCTCTGCTACCATTTGAGGATCTTTTCTTGTATGTTATGTGTTTAAATTGGTCATAAGAGCAAAATCTGAAGTAGCTGAAATACATAAGAATTTACAGATTTAGGTGACCCTGGACAGAGCACTAATCCCTGGTTTCTTTCTCTGTAACAGGACAAAGTTGAGGCTGATGGCTTATCAGACCCCAGTGTTCCTATCTGACTTTTGATAACTATACTTTGCAGTTATATTGAAGTATGATGTCTCATTGACACAGGACATGCTGCTTAACATCCCAAAGCCCCAGAATCCTTGCTGATGCTCGCCTGGTTAAGTCACCACTGTATTTAACCTATGCCGCCAGCACTGTCAGCAGTTTTCACTGGTTACCAATACATATACTGTGTGGATGTACAAAACGTAAAAATAAACTTAGCTTTAAAACCAAAGAAAACCTAAACCTGATTTCCTGGGGTTGGCGAGATGGCTCAGTCGTTAAGAGCACTTGCTGCTCTTCCAGAGGTCCTGAGTTCAGTTCCCAGCACCCACATCAGGCAGCTCACAACTGCCTGTAACTCTGGCTCCAAGGGATCTGATACTCTTTCCTGGCCTCTGGGGTACCTGGATATATGTAACATACATAGACACACACATGCACACATATGCATACACACTCTCACATTATAAATCTAAAATATTGACTCCCAACTTTTGCTTTATTGCTGATGTATACATTGCATGTCACACAATGTCCATATTGCTTATCACAGAATGTGTCCTGTGCTTTGGCAGTACACACACCTCATAACATTGAAATACCTCATATTTTATACTACTTTGAAATTTCCAAAATGTCTTTATATCTGTTACTTCATGTGATTCTCTATAACAGTGTTCTGAGATTGCTAACAGGAAATGGGCATATGCACAGGAATAAGTAACCATTTCTCATAGCTCTGTATATATGTTAAATATGCATCCCTGGTCAGTGGTAAAAGAGGTGTCAGGTAATTTGTTGGAAGACTGACCTCAAACACGTGAATGAAACACACTTTCTCACATACTGCACATGTGGCCACAAAGTGATTAAACATCTTTTACATTTTAAATTGGATCATCTTAACTAGAAATATCGCGCTACCTTTTATCTTTACCTTTGAAAGAAGATGTAGTCATGGAATAGTCTCAGGCATGTTTTGAAATCACACTTTATTCCTTAAGCATTTCCCTTATCTTCTTATTGCCTCAATATATATTATTCGCTAATATGTCTTTTAAGACATTCACCTGAATAAAGATAGATGTATGTAGATAGACTGATTGTAGATACACAAAATTACAAGCATTACAATATCATAACCATGCATATAAATAACACTGAAATTGTATCTACCTCTGCTCACTTTCATATGTGGAGTGGCTCTCTAAATTATTAGAGAAATTAATAGTCGTTTTCTAAAATGACTCCAATCATCCATTGGTGCTTCTGTCTCTCTGATTCTTAGGTTCATGTTGCAGAAAAACCAAAGAGTGACTTTCAGATGAACTACAGAAAACCCTTTGCTTTTCAGATCAGCAAAGAGGCAGTTATCAGTGTTCCTTTGGTCTGGAGCCCTGTGCCTGAATTGCTATAGTTTTCCTTATGCCGAAAAGGAAATGTGTGTTGTATCTTGCATTCATCTGTAAAGCCCCTTTTTTTATAGCATTTACACACAGACATGTGTTTGGGCTCAGTAACCACAAGGAGGCATGGAAGTCTCTCTCAAAATGTTCCTGCCTGTGAGGATGCATGCCTTTCAAGTTCATGTTTGGATCCACTGTTTTAAGTCCTGACATTAAAGCAGAAGCTATTCCTTCTTTTTGCGGGCATTTCTGGACAGTGGTAATACATATGTGTTTTCCCTCTGCCCCATCTCCAGTAAAAACAAAAGGAACCACAGGACTTTCTTAGTACGGACGGAGTAAATGCTTCACCTTTCTCACCCTTTGAAGGTTAAAAGTTCTGATTGGGAGCAGAGTGTGCTTCTTTGATATGTGAGTTCTTAAATACATGTTTCTGACAGTAAGGGGGTTGACTGAACCCTGTATAGAATGACTCGGGGTCCAACTTCAAAGTGCTGTATGATTTTAAAGCCAAAACAATCCCTTAAATCTGAGCCTAACACTTTCAGATGTCCTTCAGAACATTCGTGTTAAACGGTAGACGTTTCCTCCATGCATTTGTAATCTTGATTCTCGGGAGCTTTGTTGGTATTGAAAGGACAGGGAGCTCTGTTGCAGAACGTGCTGTGCAGCACATCTTCAATGCTTAGTCCTTGAGAAACACAGACTATGATCCTAGGACTTTACTATTTCTGCAAGAGGCTGAAGAGGAGAAATTTTTTGACCCTAAAAATGCCGACTGTGACAGTTTGAAATTCCCATGTGTGCTATATTGATGTGCTATTTCTGTTTTGACACTTTGCCTTTTAGGATATGACCAGTCTGTGCGAGAACACATTTCTGACTTGGACATACAGCAGAACATGCAGCTGGGGAGAATGTGTGACATCCTAGGTACAGTAAATCTTTTTACATCAATGACTGTCTGCAACTTTTGGGTAGATACTGGTAAAATATTTTTTCTTTCCTCTACAAGGAAAGAACTTAGCTTTCTAACCTACTTGCAAGGTAAATAATTATTTTGTTTAAAGTAATAGATTTACAGTGAAGTCAATTTGAATCTTCAAATGTTTGAACAATTACTTGATTAGTTTTCTAATTCTTTTTTGAATAACAGTTTCTGTCTGATGAACTCAAATCATCTTGACTTATTACTCCTTTCAGTGAATCGGTCAAAACTCTCCATTGGTCAGTATTGTCTATCCTGCCTTCCGGGAAGGAGTGCAAAGAGTGGAGCGCTGTGTTTTCTTTATAAGAATAAGAGGGTAGCAAAGGCAGATTCGGAGAAAATGTGGAGTGCTTTGTGGAGGGAATTCCTAGAAATCCAGGCTTAGGCAGATGGAGATGTCTTTGCAAATGTCAAATTCGTACTGTTTTAGTCAGCCCTCAGTCACAAACTGGATCCAGGAGAGAAAAATACATGACTGTCAAGGCCAAGCTGCAACCATGGCTGGAAAAACAAATATAGATTACAAAGCATATGCAATGAATCAAGTCAGTTTGTGAGGAACTGGCCCCAAATCAAGGGTTAAATAAAAAATTAGATTTTTAGAAGTTAATAAGAACTTCTTTGTCTTGTTAAAATATAATTGCTTTGGCCCTTATTTAAGCAATACGAGGAAGAATTTTATATTATCAATAGCCAACTTAGCTGGCTCCCTGGAATGACATACTTTACGTGATTCATAGATATTTCAACATCATTATTATTTTATAAATGCCATTTGGTAACAAAAATACATCGGTACTAGAAATTTACAGTGTCCTAAAATAATAATAGCATAATTGCTTTAATCTGTTATCTAGGCACCAATGCTGTGTTTCAGCATTACACAACAAGCCCTTCAGTGATGTGAGATTGATTTGTTATCGCTGAGCTCTTCAACTAAAAGCCTGGCTGGCTGGGACCACTGAGGTGCAGCAGAGGGCAGACTTTACTCTGATTTATTTGAATTAATTTTTTCCTCAGCTTTTTATACACCCTTCTATATATAGTACAAGCCATCACAAAGGAGTGTTTTTATAGAAGTTTCTCATTATGGAAGAAAAAAGTAGTAGGCTACTATTTTCAACAATCTAATAATTCAGTCTGTACCTACAAAGAAAAATTTTGCAACTATGGGCATTTCTGAGAGACTGTGCCTTTTTCTAGCACATTATCATTCTGAAGTAGCAGTGTGACCACATAGCCTCTTCAAGAGGAGGGCAGTTTAGAGGTGGCTAGTGAAGGTAAAAGTGCTTTCCTGTGAAATAAAATAGAAAAAGAAAAGGAGAAATGATAAATGATTTGGGAGGAAGAATAAAAGTCCTTTATTCTGTTAATTACTAGTAAAGAGTAATGGCTTTATTGCTTATTCAGGAGGGAAGGAAGGATAATCTGATCACACTGTTAAGACTTGATACTGGATATCAGCTGTGATGTCAGGATGGTACTTTTCCTTTTCTGGATAAGTAAGAGAGGAACTGATTTTGACTGCCAGTCAAAGCAAGTTTCATCTTTGTAACAGCTCCTTTTTATAACTATCTGTCAATTAATTGTGTTTGTAGATTCACAGTGAACCCCCACTCCACTGGATATTATAGTTAGTGATATGTATTGCTCTGACAGAAATGAACAAGAAAAGCAACATTATTAACTTGATTTCTTATTATTTGAAGCCTAGATATTTCTTCCCAAGTAAAATTCATCTTCTGTTACTATACCTATTTTTGCTGTTTATATCCTATTCTTTTATGCTTTTCTTAAAACACACACAATAACAATGACAACACACTTTTGGTTTTTATACTCACTAGTTCAATTTGGACACTAGTTTCTTCCCCAAAGTACAAGGCTAGCAATAACGAATGTGACCAGTCAGCAATTGGATACAAGTTATTCAATTACTTTCTGTTCAGCTAATTTATTTTGATGTTTATATGGCAATCTAGTTTCAAAATAAAATTGGAGATCCTAACTATTTACATATATGTAGCACTTCCTACCATGCTTTTCCTGGGCCAGTTTAAAAGCCACTCTGTCTCCGTAGAGAAAAACTTCTACCTGCCATGTATCTCACTCACTAAGTGAGCAAAACATTCAACCATCTAAATCTCTTCATTCTTCCGAACCCAAGCCAACCATGAGCGTTTATTGAATAATCCCTATGTAGTCTACACTGTACTGTGACCTGGAGGATATATAGAATTTAAGGAGCTTGGAGAATGCTGAGGGTGGAACTCAGTTGGGAGAGTGCTTGCCTAGCATATATAAAGCCTTGGGTTTGATCCCCAGCGCTGAATAAACCTGACCTGGCCCTGAAAACCTGCAACACCAGGACTTAGGATGTGGAGGTGGGAGGATCAGGAGTTCAAGGCCAGACTCTGTTACATAGTGAGTTAAAGGCCAGCCTGGGCTACATAAGACCCCATCTCAGGGGGAAAAATATGAAAAAGGAGCTTGGATTGATAAATTGAAAAATGGTATGAAAAAGGAGCTTGGATGGGTAGATTGAAAAATTATCAGAGACTGGAGATGATACTACTTCATCATATTAAATCAAGGGATTGATCAAAAGGAGCTAGGTACAGAGGGCATGGCAGTGAGTTACCATTGGCTGTACCATTTGGTCAACACTTCCTGTGTGCCAGATATTGTACCAAGAATATTTTTTCTTTCGTTTAATACTCCAGAACGCTATACCTAGGTGATTCAACCCCCCATTTACACATGAAGAAACCAATGCTTAGAAAAGTTAAATAATGTTCCCAGGGCCCTAGAAATCTCAGAGGAGGGAGGGCTGGAAGTGTCCCCTTGGCTCCTTCCTCTGAGCTTCCCTGAGTACCTGGTCTGACCTTTGTGTTTGGAAAGGTTGCTCCCCGAGGGCATTTCTCAGTCACGTTGATCCCTAGGTTTCCTGGAGTGTTAAGACAAATGCTTTCTTCCTGTTTGTATTTGTTAGCTATTTTATGAATGAATTAATAGCTCTATCAGCTGCTAATTTACATCCATGTGCCCTTAAAATGTTCTGCAGCACCGAGTGAGTCATCTCATCCCACTGTTCCATTGGGACTTTTTCTATGTGTGTACTACGAACATCTTGAGGAAAAAAGCAATTGAGGCAGTGTTTTCCCTGGACCAGGAACCACTAGATGTGCTACTGAAGCAAAATAGTCCTCTCTGGGGCTGGAGCTGGGATACTGTGGTTCCTGAAGGAATCACTGCTGGTCATAATCAGCCCATTTATTTTGTCAAGACCTTCCCTGAACTGGCCATGTCAATCCAAGCAGAGAACGCCATTGAAATCTCATCAGCTTCTTAAAGTTAATAGCTCTGCTTTATAATTTGCTGACCTGAATGGAATACCTTCCCAACAGTGCTAAAGGAAATGGTTTAGTTAGTCGCTGTGCATTATCTGGAAGTTTACTTCCACGTTCCCTCAAAGTCGTCTGCATTTTGTTGGTGGTGGTGTCTTCTTTCCTTTAGAGAAATGATGAGGTGCGGCAGGGCTGCTTTAGATCGTGGAGACACATGCAGAGCCCGTCCAAACTCACTTGGCTGTGGCTTTTGGTTATGCTCTTTGTTTAAACTACTGTAGCATCAATTGGATGCCAGAGTTCATCATGTCATTTACCTTTACTTCAGTAATTAACATTGTGCCAATTATTTCTTAGATGCCAATGTCAATGTCATCTACATCTGCTCTCATCCCATGAATGATGAGTTAAGGCTGTACTACAAAAAACTCTTGAGTCTACAAGCAGCTGTCGTATCGGGGAACTATGAGGATAGGAGTGACCTGCAGAACAGGTTCAGAATTATCACCCCTGAAGCTGTAAACATCTTCACTGTGAGTTTGTCTTCTAATTACTATGGCTTCAGGGATGCAGTAAAATTAAATTGGAAATTTTATAACTTGCAACGCTCTGGTACACATCAGTGAAATATTATTGCAAGTTTAACAGCTTTGCTGATTAGACTACTAGTTGGACTGTAGGAAATAAATACCACAGTTTAACTTTCAAACTTAGCTGAGCTGCCCCTGCCCAGTTTCTCTGTAGCAGAAGCCTAATTGCAGCTACTGGGAAGTATAATCAAATAGGTAGATTTATAACATTTATCACTCCTTTTTCTTAATTTATGTGGAGTTCACCAGGACAGTAAAAGTTTGGCCAGGCCTATGCAGCCATAAAACTACTCAGGGAGAGAAAGTGGACCAGGGCCCCAAATTTCTGCCTTTCCCACAGGTACTCCTTGTTACTTTCGTTCTTTGGGGAAGTGAACCTGATGCTCATATCACATGGTTCTGAATGAACAAGGTTCACATTTTAACAGACTGATTTTTAATGGATAGAATGGACTCTCATATCTGTACAAGAGTTACTAAGACATTAATGGACCCAGGAAGGCAGTGTTCTAGTCAAAGGCAGTACAACAAATGATTTGAAGGGGACTTTTCTAGGTTTTTGAAAGAACTTAATCCCCTCCCACATTTTTTATCTAATAGACTACCAATTTTGAAGTTTGTTTTAAAAAAGAAAGGCTGCATTTGCCAGTAGATAGCACTCTCCATTTCTAGATGAGGAACACCTTAGTCAGCCAGACAGAGTGGTGGCAGAGAGGGGGATTAAACCCCAGGAGGGCTGCAGGGGAGGCATGCTGCTTTGTCTATGCTCAGCATCTTCTGCATCCACCTCTTCTCTCATTAGAGGACACCTCAGTATTCCTATAGTGTTCTGCTTAGCTTTGCTTCATTGGCACATCTGGTTGTGGAAAGGGAGGACAGGTACAAACTATCACAACTTATTTATGCTCTTGGAATCTTTCATATCCTCCATCAAAAGTAGGGATCTCTGGTGCTTCCTTGCTATCTCATGCCCTCAATGGCAGTTGATGTTTATGTTAGGAAGCAAAGAAGAAAAACACCAAAACCCACTTGTGTTTAGTTAAACTGTTGATATTCTCAGAGCCAGAAACTCAAGCTAACAGCTGCTGTCTGCCAGTAAAGAGCGTGTGTGCATCTGCAATGCCTGCAGACACTGGGAGGTATGGGCAAGGGAAGGGGTTGGGATTAGGAGAGTAGGTAAAGTAACATTTCTCGGACTCTGCATGCATTTTCTTGTTTGAGCCTCACAAAATGCAGCAACACAGAAGTCACCTTTTATTGCTGCAGAAACCAAAACTCATTTTCTAGTTCAGTGTCCCTGGTAGGGCCAGAGTGTGAACCGAAATCTGTCTCCTCTGGGTCACTATTACACATGGGAATGACTGTTTTGTTTGTGGATGACCCAGTGGCCTTGGGCAAGGCTCCTGAGCTCTCTTGTTCTCTGTTCTTCATCTATGAAATGGGGTGATGGATTGGGTAATTCCAAAGTCCTCTCCAAGTCTATAGTCCTCACTCTGAGAAGGTTGCCCTTGCAGTCCCCTTTCCCACTTCCAGGCTAGAGCCAGGCAGCTGGCACCCTGGACAGCCTCAGCTCCAGCCAGTGCAGGTCTGCATCTTGGTGAGCAGAATCAGGTAGGCAAGGTTTGAAGTACTTAATATTGTTGCTTGGAGCTTAAATTCAAATGATTTGAGTGATTAATCACTCATAGGCAATCAACTTTTTAAAACACAGAAATTAAACCCTCACTTTCAAACTGATTCTGCGCCTGTTTAGCTATTGCTTTCTCTCTTTTTAATGGGTCTGGGAGATGGTGTCAGTGCTGATTTTCATTCAAATGGATGGCTTTGAGGAGAGTTCTTAAAGCGTGCCAAAAATCTGTTTGTGCATCTCTCCAAGTTACTCTGTAAAGCTAGACTTTGTAATGGTAAGTGTGCTTGTATAAAAGTCATCATGTCTATTTTGAAGCATTTTAATGTTTATGAAGACATTCTAAACAACTATCTTTGTCTCAGGTCAAAAATAAGAAATAAGTGGTGGTAAAAATGAATGTAGCCACAAGGAAGGGCATTAGGAACATGTTAGATCTTTGTCATCCATGGTTCTTTGCTATCTGGAACTGGTGATGCTGAGTTTCTCTAATGGCCTCATAAGACCTAAGGACAGTATTGTGTCGTCTGCCATCACTTATGCACATTTGAATCTTTATTAAGCACATACTGAAGATAATACTAGGGTACCATCATGCCTGAAGACTTAAGGCATGCCCAGAAAGACATGGAGCTAGAGAGAATACTTGTTGACAGAGATACATAAATCTAGAGGAGACGGAAATGTACCCTGGCTGGACATGTCCTCAGAGTTAGAACTTGATTGCAGTATCTGCTTTCCCCTCTTCATAGTCCATAAACCCACAGGCCTCCACTTCTCACTTTGTAAGATGAGCAAAGTAAGTAACTGTAGCACACCAACCGTGCTAACAGTTCAAATCCTCTACTTCATGGTCAGAGCCATGTGACTTTAAACAAATCATTCATCTCATAGCAAGGACTGTGGTGGGGATCAAATGAGAGGTGGGGTGACAAAGACTCTGAAGTTCTATTTTAAAAGTGTAGTTTATTTTTAATTTTGTATGTGTGCATGTGTGGGTGCTCACCAAGACTGGAAGAGGTTGTTGGATCCCCAGGGCTAGAGTTGTTGTGAGCCACCTGGTGTGGGTGCTGGGAACTGAACTTGAGTCCTCTGGAAAAGCAGTCAGTGGTTTTACCCGTTGAACTGTCTTTCCAGACCCAGCTCTGAACTTGTCAATCTATCATCAGATACCCTCTTGTAACTCATGTCAGCCGCTCTGGATGTGCTTCCTTTGTCTCACACTTCCACACTGAGGTGATTGTGGGCAAAGGAGAGCAGTTGAGCGAGCAGGAGGCTAGGTGATGGACAAGCCAAGTGACCACACCCACAGTGCCAGCATCCACTGTGTCTAATGGATGCCGCCAGCTTGCCTAGAACTGTCCCTCTCAGAAGTTGTATCTGAAGTGTTGAACTTAGATTATGTTAGAAAAGTAATACTGTATGGACCTAAGAGGCTTAGACTTAAACTCCTGGCTTGGAGGATGGGTCCCATAGTAAATTATCTAATTTTTCTCAGAGGATCTCTGGGTTTTTCCCTTTTCTTACTACGGTAAACTATGTACATAATAAAATTTTGCTGTCTCAGACATTTTTAAAGGGACAGTTCAGGAGTGTTACGTGCATTGACATTGTATAAGCATTACTACCATCTACCTTAGAACTTTCCTCATCCCAGCAGAAGATCTGGACACATTCCATAATAAATATGGAAGCACTCTGGCTATACTTAGGAATTCTTTCAGAGATGGAAGGACCTTAGAGACTTCTTGTCCAACCTCTCACTTGAATATAAGGAGCTGAGTTTCAGAAAGGCAGAGTGTTCTATGCCCCAACTTCTTAACTCTGGGTTACAAACCAAATGTGAAGGCTGTGAAAATGTTTTTTAACATTCTATGACCAATAATTAATTCAAAATCAAATCCTAATGAATCCAACACATTTTTGTTTATGTCACATGACACAAATGTTCTGTAGCCTCAATTCCAACCATACAACTTGTGCACTTTACATTATGTATGCATTCATGGCAAACAAATGTCCATTGAAATGTTGCTTGTATTTTTTATATGTATGAGTGTTTGGCCTGCATGTATGTCTCTGCACCACATCTGTGCCTGATGCCCATGGAAGCCAGAAGAGGGCATCAGATCCACCGAAACTTGAGTTTCAGGCACTTGTAAGCCACCATGTGATTGCTGTGAACGTAACCCAAGTCTTTTGCAAGAGCAGCGAATGCTCTTAACCACCGAACCATCCTCCAGTCCCAAACAGTGCCAACTAACACTGCCTAAAACACATCTGCTCACCTGGAGACTATGGTGTGTTATGAATTGCAGTGTTTTTACTCCATGTCATAGGGTTTCTATTGCTATGATGAACGCCATGTCCACAAGCAACTTGGAGAGGAGAGGGTTTATTTCATCTTAGAGTTTATAGTCTATTCTGAAGGAAAGTCTGTGCAGAAACTGAAGGCAGGAACCCGGAGGGAAGAATTAGAAACAGAGACCATTGAGGATATGCTGCTTACTAGCTTGCTTTCTGTGACTTGCCCAACTTGCTTTTTTCTACAATTCAGGACCACCTGCCCAAGGGTGGCATCACCCCTAGTGAGGCAGTTGTGTGCTACCATGTGATTGTTGGAAACTTAAACCAGGTCCTCTGCAAGAGCAGCAGTGTGGGCCCTCAATCAATAAAATGCCTCTTAGGCTTACCTACAGGCCAATCTGATGGAGGCATTTTCTTTCTTACTTTCTTTCTTTCTTTTCTTTTTTCATTTTTTTTCTTTTTTTTTTTTTTTTTTTTCGAGACAGGGTCTCTCTGTGTACCTTTGTGCCTTTACTGGAACTCACTTTGTAGACCAGGTTGGCCTCAAACTCACAGAGATCTGCCTGTCTCTGCCTCCCAAGTGCTGGGATTAAAGGCGTGCGCCACCAACGCCCGGCAGAGGCATTTTCTTAACTGAGGTTCCTCTACCCAGATAACTCTAGCTTGTGTTAAGTCAACAAAACCTAACAAACACACTGTACATACATACTTTTCCGCTTTTCTAAGAGTATGATTTAATTACAGAAATCAAAGGCATTTGATACTTTCCTACCACCGTTCCCCAGCAAGCAAGTATCAAGTTTGTGTCTTTGCCTTGTATGCTGTGAGACTGCTTGATTTTTAAAACTTGCTGTTTGAGAGGCTGGAAAGATGGCTCAACTGTTAGGAGCACTTCCTGCTCTCCCAGAGCCCTGGGTTAGGTTCCCAGCACCCCCATGGCGGCTCATAATACCTGTAACTCCAGTTGGAGGGGCTCTCATGCACTCTTCTGCCTCCATGGCGCCCTGCACAAATGAACATGGTGCACATAAGCTCACATGGGCACACACCCATACACATAAATCAAAAATGTATTTAACAGGCTGTTGAGTTTCTGACTGAGTTATAGTTTTTAAAATTATTCAATTAATTTTGGCTTGGGATTAGAACAGAATTTCCAGTAATTTCTGAAATGTCCCTAAACACACTTTTGGCATTTTGTATTATGTATTTATGCAAAGTAGCATTTTCAACATTGATGACTATAAAATAAAAATACTGATCTGAGAAAATATTGAAGATGTCCTATGCCTTACAGTATCAAATATTCAGCAAAGACTTAATTTTTTTGTAAAAAATGAACAATCATAATCTCATTAGCATATGAATTTGCTTTCATCTTTAATAAGTGGTAAAAGTATGCATATACCAAAGAATTGTTTTAAAATAAATTTGTGATTTATTATCAATAAAAGTTTGATTTGTATAACTATTTACAAACATTTGGAGTCACATAAAAATTTCTCATGGGAGCCAGGTAGTGGTGGCACACGCCTTTAATCCCAGCACTTGGGAGGCAGAGCCAGGCAGATCTCTGTGAGTTCGAGGCCAGCCTGGTCTACAGAGCAAGATCCAGTACAGGCACCAAAACTATACAGAGAAACCCTGTTTCAAAAAACAAAACAAAACAAAAATCTCATGGAGTGAGAAGGAGTGAGAAGCAAGAAACAGTTTAAGCAGCCCTATTCTAAATCACCCAGCAAGCTGCAGATGCATTTAAGACTGAGAGCCAGGGCCTTTCCTAGGTCAAATATCTTGCTTGCACACTTGTAAGTTATATCCTGCAACCATTTAAGAATGGGTGCATTGGACGTTCTTAAACACAGTCATTCACAGTTCTTCAGATCTTTGTGTTTAGATAAATACATTTTCCTTTAAATTGTAAGGTACCGCCTTCTAAAACCCCTTCAATTCCTCAAGCATCCAGTACCTTTGCACTATATTATTTACATGACATTTTAATGGTTTTACTTTATTTATTTATTTACTTATTTATTTATTGGTTTTTCGAGACAGGGTTTCCCTATGTAACAGCCCTTGCTGTCCTGGAACTCTCTCTGTAGACCAGACCAGCCTCAAACTCACAGAGATCCGCCTGCCTCTGCCTCCCTCCTGAGTGCTGGGATTAAAGCTGTGTGCCACCATGCCTGGCTCTTATGGTTTTATTTTTAAAAGAGGATTTTCTCCATAAAAATAATAGTCAATAATACAATCATTTATGGACTATTGGCCCAATGTTATACATGTTCATGATCTTATTTCAGCCTTGGAGCAACTCCAGCAGGCAGGTAATTTTTTTTATTCTAGTTTGACACATAAAGAAATGGGCTCATGGAGTCTCAGTCAGATGTCCTTGACTGCAAACTCCCAGCACTTTATTGGGTTCCACGCTGTCTTCTCTAAACCCAGTGCAGCAGTACAGCAGTACAGCAGTACAGCAGTAGACTTAGTTGACGGCTCTAGTCTTCCATTCCATCCTTGGGCAATGGCTTTTCCATGCCCATCTCAACCTTCTCAAAACCTCCCCATGCCTTCACCCCACACTTCTTTTCATGACTGCTCTTCTGACACTCACTCAGTGTGCACCATGCCCACGTACTAGTGCAAGTACTTCACAGTGCACTGTCTCATCCAATCCACAACATCCTAAGGCTGGGACAGTTACACTCATCTTACGGAGGAGGAAATGGAAGCTTGTAGAAGAGAATTGATTTTGATATAGATTAAAACAGTGGAAAGAGAAGAGAGAGAGGAGAGGGGAGGGAGGGAGGAAGAGAGAGAGAGAGAGACAGAGAGAGAGAGAGAGAGAGAGAGAGAGAGAGAGAGAGAGTCTTGTATGTGCTGTCCAACTCCTTGAAAACTGAACTCGGTGTATGAGGCATGTGCTGACCACCTGGCTGTTTTCTACCTTGCTGGATACGAACAGAATTACTTGTTTAATTGAACAAGACCCTCCCAGGCATTGCTGAACTATGTCTACCCAGTCAAAATAGGATTTTTAAAAAGTTTGTATTGGAAAAGAAATTTGAGTCTTGCTGTAATTTTCAAATATTTTCTATTCCTGAGTGCTTTCCAAAGTGTTGGCTAGAATTCTGGTAATCACTGTAAAGCATATGTTCTCAGAAAAGGATTTGGGGGGAGAACTTGGGGGAGGAGATCAAATCAAATGCCTTTCTCCTTTGGAAACATTGAAAGCATTGCCAGATTAGGAGTCTATATAGAGTCTATATAGAAGAGAACACTATGGGGCTTTTTCCTTCATTTTTTTCTATTGATTTTCCAGACGCTTTAGTGTTAAACCATGCCAGAAGTGTTGTGGAGATGAATCACTATTATCCAAAGGCCGCCAGCCTCTTTTCCTTCTGACAGAAGGATAATTCCACGTGGATCAAATAAATACAGATGTGTAGTAATTAGTTCTATTCCCAGTGAGCCTATTTCCAACACACTAAAGATGTGAACGATTATGGAACCTCACCCCAACAGCTTTTATCAATTTAAACCGCTAAACAACAGGATAGGTCATAACCCAGCCTGCTATTAATAATGTATTTATTATGTACCACATTACAAATTGGGGTAGGGACTAGAAAAAGATACCTTTTAAGAAGGGTGATTTGATTGTCCTCCAGAAGCATCACATGTGCCTGGCCACTCACCTGCTGTACAGTCCCAAGGCAATCAAAAGAATAAAAAATCTCATCCAAGGAAAAGACGCCTACATCGTGGGTGGGCTCCTCCACAGAGACGATTTAGCTGTGGCTGATATGTTGAATGTACCCATCCTGGGCTCAGAGCCTGAGCTGGCTCACCTTTACAGTGCCAAGTCCGGAAGTAAACGGCTCTTTGACAGTGCTAATGTGCCAGTGCCTCCTGGAATATCCGATATCTATACTTACCAACAGGTATGTAGGGTGCCTCTGTTCAAGTGTCTTCTATCCCCTTGACATTGTACAACTTTAGGTAATCCTGTCCAGTCCTGTCCAGTGAAGAATGTGTGAATGCTTGAGTTGCCCTGAAGAGATCTATCTACATTATGCCTTCAAGTATTTTTGGTTTCTGTTTGTCTGTTTCCCATACTGTGAATTGAACCCAGGGCTTCTCACATGGTAGGTAAGTACTATGAGGTTTTATCCTTAGCTCTCTTTTAACTTTTTTAGACAAAGTTTCACTAAGTTGCACAGGCTGGCTTTAAATTCATGGTTCCCCAGAATCTATGATTGCATGTCTGAACTACCAGACCTGGAGGCCTTATTATAGAAATTACTAGAATTTTCAAAATTTCTACCTTTTGGAATGCTGCTAAAATTAATCATAGGAATTAATCTACTGTCAGTATTTGATGCCTTAATATCTATTAGTTTATCATCACATTTATTAAGAGTGTGTTTTGGCCAAGAAGTGGGTTTGGAAGCTTTAGAGAGTGCGTGGGAGACTTCAGAGCACTGAACACATCCTTGACTCTGATAATACTTCGGCTATTCAGGAATGGCTCGGAAAAGAGTAGGGGAAACAGGAAGTGAGATGGCCTCAGGAATAAACTACTTCTGGTTTTCCCTTGGACGCAGTCTGTGGCTCTGCACTGTTCCATTGGCCTCTAGAAATGTTCTCCTTCTGATTTAGCTCCAGCAGGTATTCTACCATGTAAACGCCATCTGTTTACATAATAAAGACAATTCAAAGACAAACTGCTGGCTGGTAACATTTCCTAACCCCTACTTCTGAATTTCTCTTGACCAGTTATCTGAGACAATCACAAATTATCTCTTTTCCCTTCTTCTTGGACAATGAAGGACCCATAAAGGTAGAGGCAGTGAGTAAGTGTCAGATTTGGGGATCTCCCTCTCCCTCTACTCTCTGCTTAGTCTGGATGCTCCTCACAGCAGGGCCCCTGAGAACAAAATAAAGCCTTTGAGCTAATCACACATTAGAAAGCTACTTTGAAGACACTATAAATCCATCATGCTGCCCTCAAGTGTTGAGTCTTGCTAGAGAGAGTTCCTGGCCAACATTTGGCTCAAAGCAGAAACAGTCTGGGATTTTAGTTGAGGAGACCCGGAGAGACTGCCACCATCATTAACTTCCACTGGAATTTGAAGGTACCTAGGTGGATTGCTTGATTCTGTTTCCTAATAGAATGTTTTGGCTGAGAGCCTTAATATGGGAGAAATAGATTTTTAAATGATACAGCTGAATGCACATACTACACTAAACAATCTTCATGTCTTTAAAATGCATGTGTAAAATTTGTATTGAGTTTTAGTTTCATCTTCATTGATAATAACACAGGCAATCTATGCTCTAAAATATTTTAGAACTTTATACATTAATTGTGGTTAAAGGTGCAGGCACATTTAATACAATACAAACTCTGTCTAGTGTAGTTTGAGTTTTCCTGACTGGCCCACAGTCAGGACAAATCTCTCTTACCCGCCAGTCCCACAGTCGCTCAGACCCAACCAAGAAAGCACACAGAGACTTATATTGTTTACAAACTGTATGGCCGTGGCAGGCTTCTTGTTATCTACTTCTTCTATCTTAAATTAACCCATTTCTGTTAGTCTATACTTTGCCACGTGGCTTGTGGCTTACCAGTGTCTTTACATGTTACTTTTCACGGCGGCGGCTGGTGCTGTCTGTCTCCAGCCTTCTACTTCCCAGAATTCTCTTCTCTCTTGTCCCACCTATACTTCCTGCCTGGCCACTGGCCAATCAGAACTTTATTTACACAGAGCGATATCCACAGCACTTCCCCCATAGTTTACATAGGTAAAATTACATATATCAAAACAATCTCCAACTACAGTCTAGTTCTAATATTCAGACATAGGATTAAAACCCTTCTCAGAGACCCCCAGATTTGAAGGATGTTATTTGACATATAGTATGTATCAATGGTATAGCAGTAAGCCAAGTTGTATCTGGGTTCTCTGATTGTTTGGAACACATGCATCTGAGGTCAGCAAGAACTGAAGTACCCATTGAGGCTTTTCCAGATAGTAATAGCTCTACCTAATCAATCAGAGGGTGTCAGCATTTTGAATCTGCAGATGGTGATGAATCAATCTTGACTTTTTATTGATGTGTATTGCAAATTTAAAGTGGGGGAAAGCTGTGATTACTTTAACTTAGGTTAATACGTATTCTTGGGTCTTAGTTGGAGTTTCACAGTGTAATTTTTCTGCTTTTACTCTTCACCAATATAAAATGAATCACAACTAAAAATATATTACATTTTTAAAAACAGATTCAAACAAAAAATGATAAATGTTTGGAAATAGCATAAAGTCTTGTGGTTTATGACTGAGTTTTTTTAATCTAGCACAGCACAGTGAGCATTTCCTGTTTTGATCCATAAAATAACCATGTAAGTCCCTTTCTGGCGTGCGCTTTGTATGAAATATTGACAGCTTTGGTTAAATAATCAAAACTGGCAATGCTGTTTTAAAGCACTGTTCAATTTTCACTTAAAGATAGCACATAATTCTTCCAGTGGTGTAGTCTTTACAATACTATTGATCGTTTTCGTTTCTGTAGGGATCCTGCCACAGGCACCCATTTATAGGACTCTCAGAAGCAACAAATAATAGGATTTGGAGGAAACACATACTAATTCTGTTAGTATTTGAAGCTTCCAAGTATATAATATATCTAAATACACCATTTTTTAAGGCTATGCTGGAACACCTTTTCTTAATCTAGCAAAATAACTTTTTAGCCAATATGAGGAGACTAACCAGCACTACTATAACTTGTGATCATAGAACACACAGATCATGACAAGATATGGCCAAATACAGAATATAGCTGACTGCGGAAAGAAGGGGCGCAACCTTGGAAGACACAGTAGAAACCTTCTTTGGCTGTGCTCACAGCCATATTGTTTGTAGACCAGAGCCCTTATAATTTAAACATCCAAATTATCAATAAATAGTACTCAATACTAGAGAGCTGAGACAATTTCATTTTCACCTTTATTGAATAACCTGTAGTTGTATGAGCTTTCTGGAAACCCCAAGTGTGGCTATTTTGGTATCTCTTCCACACTGCAATGTCATGTAGCATCCCCCAAATCATTTGCTAAATAGACACAATTCAGGATAACATAGCATGCCTTTAAACAAAACCATTTTATAACTTTGCAGTTCTAGACGTCAGCAGGACCATTAGTCTTCAGTGCTTTCAAACTCTGTAGTTAAAAAATAAAAATCCATTTGGTAGTCAAAAGAATAGATGTGCTGCATAATTTTATGTCAACTTGACAAAACTATAGTCATCTGAGAGCAAGGAACTCAATTGAGAAAGTGCCTTCATAAGATTGGGCTGTAGGCAAGCCTGTTAGGCATTTTCTTAATTAGTGATTGATGTGGGACGGCCCAGCCCATTGTGAGTGGAGCCACCTCTGTGCTGGCAGTCCTGGGTTCTATAAGCAATCAGACTGAGAAAACCATAAAGAACAAGCCAGTAAGCAGCACCCCTCGATGGCTTCTGCATCAGCTTCTGCCTCCAGGTTCCTGCCCTGTTTGAGTTCCTGTCATAATGGACATCCTTCAATGATGGACAGTGATGTAGAAGCGTAAGCAGTATAAACCCTTTTCTCCTCAAGTCGTCACAGCAATGATAACCCTGACTAAGACAATAGAGAATCAGAATATTACTGTCAAGTATAGGATGCCACAGCATGGGCATGGGTAGGTATAGGGGACACAATGAACTAGTGCTGTTTTGTTGCCTTTGGGAAGTACAGACAACAAAGTCATTTCATAATCTAATGAACTGGTTTTCTTCAAAGTTGAAATAAAACGTTCTTACATAGAATTAATAATCTTGCGACAGAAACTTTTGTCTGATTCAAACACAGTACAAGTGACTTACTGACTTGGAAGCAAGTTGTTTCTCTGATCCCTCCTCTGCCCTCTCTCTACACTTCACCCTTCTCCAGCTACCTGAAGGCTTGGATACGAAGCCCCACAAAGAGGGAATGAGTGTAGGATTTGGAGTCAAAGCAATCCAGGAGAAGCCCTGCTCTGCCACTCAGTGCTGTATTATCATAGACAAGTCACTCAAGTCAGTCAGCCTCTCCTTATGTATTAAATGGAAATACTAATGATGCCTTTGTCGTAGGTTATTATATTAAATGGGAAACTCATATAGAGAATGCATGCAACAAGGGCCAGTTCCTACGTAATGTTAGCTACTATTGTTCTTACTATCATTTTATAATTAAAACATGGATTTTTGATCCCTTAAAATTTCATTTGTTTAATCCTAGTTATTGAGAGAGTATTGTTTCATATCTAATACAGGACAGCTGCAATTCCAGGAAGGCTGTTTCTGAAAGTGGTTTTTGTTGTTGTTGTTTTAAGTTTTAGATTTTTTTCCATTTTAAATCCTAAAAATAAAAGCTTTTTTCCCAATATAATATTTTTCTTGATTATTTTGGAATTTCACATAATGTCCCCTGATCACCTTCGCTTCCCAGTCCTCCCAGGTCTACCCTCCTCATTGTGATCTGCAAATGTTTTTCTCTCAGCTATCTTTATAATACATTCATTCATGTCACAATTACAGGCAACTTGGCCAATTGGCCAAACAAATGTATGCTAGTGAGGAAAAATGTCTTCCACATTATAGTACTTAGTTATTTTAGGTTACAGTATTAAAAGCTCAACAAAGTTTTTAGGACTATATTTTTATAGTCTTGACATTATTAAAACAATCATTTGAAGACACAATAACCAAACTCCTAAGTTACTGAGAAAGAAAGGTGACAATTCCAGGGTCCAATTATACATGTTTAAAATGTCTTTTCTTTTTTCCTCACAAGTCAGCAATAATAGTTTTTTAATTTCTCACAAATACAACTGCATTTTAAACATGGCTTTTTATCCCATTGCTAGTGATTTCTTTGTATCATACATCACTTCAGACTTCCTGAATCTGTCCTAATTGGTGGAAGGGAGCCTGATAAACAGACTGTGTAGAGATACACTCTTAGCACCACAGCCAAGCTGCTATGACAGAAAGGAAACCCGCTTTGTTGTGTTCTGTACCGTTGCCCCACAGATGATAGAACAATTGGGCCAGTTGGTGACTGACCACCTGCAAGTCCGACGCTGGGTCTTCAAAATGAACATGGAATTTGGAGGAAACGGGACGGCATTCTGTGACATCCCTTCCTACCTGGAGTGCTACAAGTGGGCGCTAAAGGAGAGTAGACGATATGGCCGTGAAGACTGGAAGAAGAAGTGGGCGCAAGTGAGTGTTCAGTGGCGACTTAAGCCACAGTGCTGTGGACAGTCGGGAGATAAGATCCTTTCTCCCAGACTTAGCCCTGTCATCTATCAGCAGAGCCTTTCCCGGGTCTTAGTCCTAACAAACAATATGAATGGACTTATTGTGTTACTTAAATGTCCAGTTGGGGGGTCAAAACATCTTTTTTCACACCTCAAACTGATTATAATACCTAAGGAATGCTAAAAGGCCATAGTCAGGTAGCATTACAAATCTTAGCATCTGCCCCAAGCAGTTCCTGTGCTTCTGCCAACCATGGTGATTAAGCTAGCTGTGTTTTATTATGAGGAATTCTACTAGCAAATGGTGGTCATTGTAAGCTTATGTAAAATAGCATTCTGTCAGGAGCCATGTTTTTGAAGACACTCTAAAGAAATCTATGTAACTGCTAGTCCCTATGAAATGCTGAGAGAAGAAAAGACCCCAGAAGAGAACTTCTAGAAAAAGCTGAGTAGTAGGTTCAGGGTCTCAGGCTATGAGTGGAGGTGTGTAAATCTTTCCACACAGTTTGGTGAAATGAATTATACAACCTCAGTCTGCTTCAATTTTGCTTGATATTTGTACATGGTTTAATGTTTAACCTGACCTCTAAACACTGTCCCACTTTGTATCCTTACACCCAGCTTCTATTTATCACACTACCTTGTTTTGCCTGCCCTACTACAAAAAAGGAAATTGACAGGCAAACTCCCTTTCCTCCCAGCATGCATAGCGGTGGGCCTTGCAGTGATTTGCATCTGCTTTGCGCATCCCACTACAGAAGTCTATGAATCAAGACACAAGTGATAGAGAAGAAGGGGCACACTGGTGGGAACCACATTACTCCTGGGCAAGTGAAATGATGAATGAATCTAGAGAACAGTCAGGAGGGAGAGTTCCTTTTAACAAATGGGTCGGTTCTCCCCATGATCTATTCTGGGCTTTCTTCCCCCTCCAACAGTGAACGGACTAAATGCAGTACCTGTCATGGCTAGCTCTTTACATATTATTTAAAGGATACCAAAGTGAATTACTCTTCTAGAAAAAAAATAAAGCAAAGAAAATGTATTTAATTTTGAGACCAATAGAGGTTTCTCTTACGTTCTCTTTGAACTGGATTTTATCTTCGTGAAGCAAAGCTGTTGAGTTTAAACCATGAAAAAGTCTAGCACTTTTATTTTAAAGAATTGAAATACTAGTGTATATAGTGTTTTCTGGCCTCAGCGTTTCAAACAAATAATTTTTAAAGAATTCCCCCTGACATTAGACTATGATAAATTTGAAATGCTTGACTTTGAGTTTTAAAAATATTTGCAGTACTGACATTTGGCTGAATTGTGGTTAGAAACCTCACTGTAGATTATTTAATTTCAATTATTTTAAACTATGCCATTTTAAATTGTTACCAAATACATTTGGCACTGTTTGTTAATGTTATTAAATTTGAGACTCTTAAATAATTAATGGTCTATTTAAATCATTTTTAAAAAACTTAACAGGGAAAAATAATTATTCAGAAATCCTGTTGTGATGCATGGCTCATGCTTAGCTATGATGCGTGAGAAGCCAAAGCTGAAAATGAAAATGAAGTCCCTGTGAGCTCCCCCCTCTTGCAGGGACTAAGGACAGCTTATGCCTTCAAAGGGAACCTCCTTGGAGTGGAGGGGAGCTGCGGGTATCTATTGAGAATTTAGGATTGGAAGCCCCCTTTGTTCCAGAAGAGCATTGTAACGGTGCACATTTAGACATCAAAGCATTACTTTATGAGCACAGGCGTGTTTTAATGTCCTATTACAGTCTGTAGACCTGCTCCTTTTGATAATGAAGATGTTGTATCATCAAGCCTAGCCTGGCACATACAAAACATATGCTGGCAGGTTATTAAAAATTTCAGCTTCTTGATGAAAGACTATCCTGCAGGCTAAGAGTCCAGAGAAAGACTCCATTCTGGGAGAATTATTAGAAATGAGAATATGACTGTAAGCACTAAATTATGTTAATACTTACAAATGGCATCATTTGCATAGCAGTTTGTGACACGATGCCGTGATTTCTTTATTGGTATGTCATAGGCAACAGATGAAAGCAGCGCTGTTTATGGGGTGGGAGCTACTTTGGAGTCTTATGCAGATGCTGGTCTTACAGGTAGGTAGGATTCGGTGTAGACATAGATAGACAACATAAAGACCACCTCTTTGTCCCCTCTAATTTTGAACTGAGCTTTGTCTGGTTGCAGTTGAGACTTGAAACAAAGTCACAGGAATCGTCAGGTGCTAAAAAGCCATAGTCACCCTTGAAAATTCAGGATCAAGATGTAGGAACCTCTGGAAAAGCAGAAAGGCCACAATGGAAACAAAACATGAATTTTCATATTTTCTCAGAGGCTGGTAACAAGCTTCTGCTTGTAATCCTATTGGCCAATGGAACCAGCTCCCCTTGCTCCACCCACTGGATCCAATAAGCTCAGTTGTGGAGTACACGGCACTTGCTAAAGTTTCTGAATTCTTGCACAAATGCACAATTCCTTGCTTCTGAGTCAGGGTATTGTTTTTGGTTTTTTGTTTGTTTCTTTGTTTTTTGAGACAGGGTTTCTCTGTGTAGTTTTGGTTCCAATCCTGGATCTCGCTCTGTAGACCAGGCTGGCCTTGAACTCACAGAGATTCGCCTGCCTCTGTCTCCTGAGTGCTGGGATTAAGGGCATGCACCACCACCACCCAGCAGAACAGCATATTTTTTAGAGATTTAATTTTTTAATTTTATCTGTATTGGTGTTTGGCCTGCATGTATGCCTGTGTACCGTGTGTGCCTGGTGCCTGCAGAAGACAGAAGAGGCCATCCTAGAACTGGTCACAGTTATAGCCACCATGTGGGTGCTGAGAACCAAACTCTAGTCCTCTTGTGAGAGCAGGAAGTGCTCTTAACTGCTCAGCCATCTCTCTAGCCAACAAGAATAGTTGTTTTTTTTAACCTTTCCTTGTATACTACTTTGCTTTACTGTGTTAGAGTGTTAGACACTTGGTATTAATTTAAGCATCACCCTAAGGGGAAGATCCTAATCCAGGGTACCTAAACTTAGAAAGGCAGAGTAAACCATAATCATCATTTCATCTTCTTGAGAACTAAGTCAGTGAACAAACCATTACAAGGGAGGCCTGCCCACCACACTGAGCTCAGAACAATCCCCACTGCCTCTGTGAAGCCCTGCAAGCAGTAGTGGGGACCAATTGTAGGGACTGACCTAGGTTCCTCATGGAGAACATGGTTTAGCATAATCAGGTGAGCTCAAAAAAGCCATTGACTCATCACCAAGGATGTTTATAAAGTTAAAATATAATAACAATATTAAAGATATGTCTAACCAAATAAGTGTAAAATCACTTTCTCATTGCCTTCATTTTCCTGACTTAATTCTCAACTGTGTATCAGCTCTCATTGCCACAATAATTGTAAATATGCTAATTAAACATAAGATCTTAGCCATTTACCCTGTTTATTCATATTCATCACATTTAATGGCTGTATGTTAATCCATTTTATTAATTCTAATATGCTAAACCATTCACCTGTCTGAAAACTTCAGCTCATCTCCGGTTTTGTTTTGTTTTTATTTCTAAATTATGGACCAGAGAAGAGCTTTGTTTGTCATTTTAGTGTGTGCCAAAAACAAAAACAAAACAAGACAAAAAACTTGTGTTATATTTTTCTAGGAGAAAGACCCATGAGTAGAATGCTGTATGAAGCAAGAGGGCCTTGGCTCCTGTTGTATATGCTGTGTTTATAAGAAGGTGCTAATGGCTTCCCAAACCACTAGCAGAGCACACAGAACAAGGACAGACTTCCTTAAATTCCTAGAGAAGCACCCCCACCTTAGGTCTGGCCTTGGGGCCCATGCCAGTGCTGCTGCTCTGGCTGATTTTCTACTTTCCACAGACGTTCTCAAAGCACCCATGTCCCCGGCACAGGCACTCATTACTCTAGAGTGCTTCCCTTTCCCACAAGGCAGTGCATCGGGAGGGGACGGGAGCTGTCAGTATGCACACCTCAGCCTCATGGGAGGAGTCCCTGGAAAACCCGGCTGCCTCACCACATGCATAGCTGTTAATGTGCACAGCTGACAAAAGAGAATGTTATGTATTACCTTGTGCCCGGTCATGGGGATATACACGTTGGTGCTTTTCTCATTTCAATACACTGGCATTGTCATTTGAGTCCACCTATAAATTATCAAAAAGCGTTGACAAGTCTACACTAGCCTACCTTCACAATCTGAAGCAGCACTACAAGCATGGTGAGCAGTTCAAGTCTTTTTTTTTTTTTTGCATAAGCCACCAAAAATTTTGGTTTGGTTTTACTTATTTTTAGACATAATTCAGGTTTCCATGGTAAGCACTTTTAAGCGGGAAAAGAGTTGCAATGGGTCAGTCTGAGGCTGAGAAGTAGAGAACTGAGGGGCAGTTGACTTCACAAGGTCCCACTGCTTTGCCTCCCTGAGAGCCTGCTAGGGAACAGCCATAACCAAATTACTAGGCTCTCTAAGCTGCCATCTTTATCTGGAAACAAAAAACAGTACACCTGTCTCATGAGGTGGTGCTGAGAATTCAGTCAGTCCTGGGAATTGGCTAGCAATGTTCTTAGCATATGAAAGTTTAAGACATTGTTGCTTTTTATTATGCATATTAATTAAATTTGTATTAGAAGAAAATGCAAGCAATACTGAGTGAGTAAATACAAATCAGTTGTTCTTTGGCAATTCAGAAGGTTCTTTAGAAGGCTTTTGTAGCCTTAAAGAATACTGTAGCATGCTTCAATTATCATTATACAAGATGCTGTCAAAAATTCAGAATGATGATCCAATTGTCCCTGTGCTATGATTTTCCCAATGAATGCCTTTCAAAGAATAGCCCTTGATAGAAGCCTGGCCTCTTACCATTTGAAAGTAGAAAACAATATGTGTATTGTAGCTTTGTCCATGTTGAATAAAGAAGCTTCATAAAGTAGAGATTATTCTGACCAAAACATTGAGTCTGGATGCTTCATTTTCTGGTTCCAGTTGGCATATTTTCTAATTAGTGTAGCAGCACGTCACCATGATCATTGGAAAGTCTTAATCATTTACATATTTTTTTCTTAGCTCTGAGAATGACTTAGAACGTTTTCTTCCAGTTCACTGGTTATTTTCATGGAGCTGCCAGGGTTGAGTGTGAGGTACTTCTCTGTGCCTGAGGATGGTGACAGGAGAAGGGAAATTGCCTCCCCAGTTAAATGAGAGCCAGGGTACCCCTTCCGAGGACCTATAATAATCAGCTATACAAGCTGTTGGCTTGTGTGTCCTATTGATTTAATATGCTTCTAATCAGTACATAAAGCTATGGGCCTGCAGTGTTAATTTTTCATATGCTTACAAAGTACCCTTTGATTTTCTGTCACACGTTAATTACAGCGTTTTGCCATTAAATAGGAAGCTTTGTGTAAACTAATTACTAGGTAATCATTGTCTACTGCAAGCGTGCTGTTTGTACCTTTTATTTTATTCTAAAAATGCACAGATCTCACAGTCTGGAAACACTCTACCTTCCAGCCATTAGCTCTCACTAATTCATAGCATTATTGTGGAGAGTGGAGGAGTTGTAATTGTTGTGGTATCAGAGCTGTTAATTACCGGAGTAAACAGTTGAAATGGTGCCAAGGTCTATTGTACAAGGCAGAGAAAAGGAGGTTTAAATGTTACTCCCACCATCTGGGGACTGGAGGAGAGGCAAATGCTTGGAAGCAGTGGCGAGGCACTGCCGCCGCTTCAGCTCCAGGGTTGGCGGCCATATGGATCCAGAAAAATTGGAATCAATTGAATTTAACTGCCAGTTTTTCACAATAACAGCGTGGAAGGAGGGAATAAAACAGAAGATGAGAAGGAGGAGAATTGGTTAGTGTTTTCATATCCAGGAAGGTCCCGCTGGAGTGCTTTTGGAATTGTCTGCTCTGGTGAAAACCACAGAGTAGGCTCGGGCTTTGGAATGGATTCAAAGTAAGCTATTCCTCTCTGACGGCCACATGCCATGTGCTTCTGGTCATCTGTCCTCGGTGCCCCTTGGTGAGCCAGGGATGCCCTTGAGAAGTCTAGGACTTTCTTTGACTGAGCCAGATTCAGCCCCCCACTGTGGGATTCACTGGTCTCGTCCTGTGCATGATCTGTAGAGAGAACAATCAATTTGCAATGCTGTTACATCATCCTGACTCCTTGTATGCTGTGTGTGGAAATACCTGAAAGGTCCAGCTCTTCCTGACTCCTTGTATGCCATATGTGGAAATACTAAAAAGGTCCAGCTCTTCTCTTGATTGAGAAACAATGTTGCTTGCCCATTCCTTTTGTATAGAATTAAATCCAAAAGTCTCTTGATAATCTCTCGGTCTCATTCCTGGAACTCAGTCTTTCCCCACACTTGAATGAGAATCAGAGCCTGGTCTACAAAGTGCGTACCAGGACAGCCAGGGCTACACAGAAAAACAAAACAAAACAAGAAGAAAGAAAGGAGAATCAAGTCCAAAGGGCATGTGAGTCCCTTTTGTCTTCACTCTGCAATTAAAGAGCTTCCATCTGCGTCCACAGTTTTCCCAGCAGCCTTATTTCTCTGTGTGGATAGGAAGAAACCTGTTCCCAGGGTTAGCAGTTATGGCTAATTCTACTTATGGTTGATTTAAACATGACATGGTTTCTGTTTTAAAATGTTGGACAAATCTTTGAAACAGTCATATGTATTTACTGGTTGTCATTCTTACAGTTCAGTATAATTTCCTTGAAAACTCTTTTCCAATGGTAAGAATATTTGTCTGTCACCAGTCATTTGCTGTGGGAACTACTTTTCATTCCCCAAACATGAACATATTCTTCTCTTTTTAAACCACCCTGGATTACTGTATTGATTTCTCATCGTTCCTTTAGCAGATGTTGAAGTAATTTGGGGTGTAATATAAACAACTCTTTTAAAGAGAGAAATCACAGATACACCAGGAAAAAAGGGGGCAGCGTATATCAGGCTTTTCTAATGGCAGTTTTGTCAGAAGAGGGAGAATTTTCTCCTCCTTTTGTGTATGTGCAAAGTTCAATTAAGAATGTCGAGAAGCACTTAATCTTTATCTATTGAAACCCCCAGCATGCAGCGCGACAGGATGAGCCTAGAAACAAACAAACAAACAAACAACAACAACAAAAGCCTAGCTCCCTGTGGTGAGGGGAAAGGGAAACAGCAGTGTGCGCACTGGAAAGAGGAGAGGGAACGAACTTCTCCGCATTTGTGGTCGCGGTGAAACAGTTGTGCTGAGCTTTGGAATAGAAGCACAACATATGTGCCTCAGTTGGACAAAATGCTTCTCAAGTCACATCAACTGCTAGGCCTGCATGTTGGTGCAAGGTGGAGGTCTAGATAATGAGGGACAGACTCCTCGAGAAGCAGTGAGTGGCTAATGCTACGTAAGTATGGAATTATATACCGTGTTTTCAACATTCAGTTTAATGAGATCCGCCACTGCAGCGAATCACTTGCCACACACCCGAAATGGGCCATTAGCTATCAAGGGAAAATTGTCTTGGCTGCTTTTAGCAGATGGAGCAAATATTTTACAAAGCAATTTTACATACCAAAAACATTTGTGTGCTTTGGTAATGCTGGTTGTTTTACATTATGTTACCTTCTACTGCAGCATAATTTTCCACCTCATCGAAGGCAAACTTGGCATTTTTGATTTTTAAATTCTCCATTAACAATTAAACATGGAGTATTAAAGCTGTCCTTAAACTTTAAGTAGGTATGGGAAGTAGTTTTTGACTTGCTGGAGACATTTTCATTTTTTTCTTCATCCTTTCAACATATTTTTGCGCCCTAAAGAGGGACTGTTCCTAATGATCTTGGTAGAAAGGAATGAGTGAGGACTTCACTACTCACTAAAATGAAAGCAATCACCATGTGGGGTTAGCAGAGCATCCACTGGCTTAGAACTACCATTACGGATTATAGGGACATGCTTTGGCCCACCCATTTGTTGTATCCATTTAAAATGTTTAAGCTTCAACTTAAATGGCTTTTTAGATAAAGAGAAACTGGCCTCGGCTATATGGAAATTCACAGTTGTTCTGGCTCCAGACAGTAATGTCACCAAAGACCCACAGTTTCTGTCCTTTGAACTGTGCATCAGGCTAGTTCCTTCCTAAGGCTAGCTTCCAGAATTTGGTTTTGGTCCAGGCAATAGAAAGAGAGATCACCTCACCTGGTAGCAGCTCAGATCACACACTTTCTTTCCCTGGGCCCCAGTAAGCATTCCCTAGGCTCATTGGGTCACATCTGTGTACTGAACCAGCCACTGTGTAAGGGCAAGGCTACATTTCTTTGGAGGTGAGAGTAGAATCCCCCCTCAATCCATCTTCCATAGCAAAGACTAGGGAAGAACAGTTCCTGAAAGGAAGTGTGGAGTATCCTTAACCTGTAGCCAACAGCAGATATCTACCCTACTATTTTTCCATATTTAACATCATACCTGTAGTTGATCTAATCTGTCCAGTGTGTTGGACCCATTGATGGCAGTTACAGGCAGAGATCCCACTTTACTATGGCACACTTGTAGAAATTGAGTTTAAACCCAAATTTTGCTTCTTCCTAGCTGTATGACACTAAATAAAGGTAGTACCTCTAGATAGTGGCTGTAAGATAGTAAATGTAGGACCCCTGGCACATGGCTGTAACATGTTAAACTTTCAGTAAGTAAAAGCTATTATTTCACCTTAAAGACCCTGGCAATTTAAAAAAATGAGCAGTTTTAAGTCCATCTTTACTGTGGAATGCCTCTTCTGCCCACCTCTGTGTCACCACCAATTCCACTTCCAACACTGCTCACATTACACCACATGCCTCTACCTGAACAGGAAGGGGTGTTCAGGAAAAAGCCGGAGAGCTCCTGCAGCCTTGCCGTATGGTATTACACTAGACATTTGTCCCAAGTAGTCCATGGGTCCCCTCTGACATGACAATCTTACTGATTGTCCTGTTTGTCAGATCACTGTCCTACCCTTCTGACCTTGTGTCACTGCCTAGGCCTCCTGTCAGGGTCTTCAGAAAGACCCACGAAGCAGAACCATCTAGGTAGTCTCTGGAATTTCCTTACACTCTGTCTTAATCAAAAGGTAAAGAAATGTTTCTTTGATTTTCTTTTGAACATCATCAAACAATATCTGATGTTGGATATTGGAGTTTAATGAAGAAGTTATTTTACTTAATATACTACTGATAATTCAGCCAAAAAGCTGCAAAAATGAAATATGAGTTTTAGTACAATTGAGAGTATTCTAATTTCTAATTTGGACTCCTCTTTCTTCCTTCATCCTACACACACACACACACACACACACACACACACACACACACTCATGCACATGCACACATGTCACTAGAAATTTTCTTGGGTGGGAAAATTAACTCTCTAGAGTTAGAAGTATCTTTCATCATCAAGGGCAGCATTAAACTGAGTGTGCTGGTGGCTTCCCCTAAGATACTCTGCATTCCCCCTCAGTCAACATATCTGTTCCTTCAAATCTGCATTTCCTTGACAGAGAAATAAAGAAAGCCACAAAGCAAGGTCCCAGCTTAATAGAAAAGAGACTCTAGTTTATTCACTCAGACCAATAGAAACCATATCCTTTCTGAAGATGCCTTAGAACTTTCCAATCGTTATTATTATTGATGAACTCTAAGAGACAACTCTGGGTGCTCAAGAACAAATGATGCAGTCTATGCAGTGGCGAAGCTGGGCTGAAGACTAAATAGGCAGTGCCCTCCAGCCAGAGTTTCAGAAGCCCACAGTGAGTGTACTCCCAGATCCAGTCCAACCACGATGAGAGGAAAGCCTGGGATCCTGACAGTCTCCAAAGAGAAAAACGTGATTTTCTACCATTTATTTATGGTTCACAAGGAATATTATTTTCTAGCCCATGCCCCAGAGTCACTGGCCCTAAACCATCTGTGCAGGGTAGATGACAGGATCTCTGAAACACTGATTTGGTCACTCATTGCCTTGTTCTAATTCACTAGACAGAACTCTAATTCCACATCTTAAGTTTGTAAAAATGTACTTCTGTTCCTAGCCTATGATGACAGATAGACAGGCATATGATAAATAGACATACACATGTTGTATGAGTAACAAGCCCCACATTAACATTATTATATAGTTATTATTTTGTAGAGGTGTGGGACTAAGTCTCTCTTCATTGGCACTAAGGTCATAGGTACTAAGGTATTAGTTTAAGATTTATGCATCCCATTAGAAATAAATTAGACAGTTAATATTACTCCCTCTGGCCCCTATTGTTCTTCACCATGTCTTTTCCTTAGAGAGCTAATCATGACCCCAAGCTGCCTCAAGTTCCCCAGCTTCCCCACTGAATGCTACCCTGTCAGCACCTTCAGTTGATGCGACATGAGACATCCTCCAGACTCCTGGAGCAGATTTCCCTTCTAGAAATCTACCTCCTTGTTGTGGTTTTGTGCACAGTGCAAATGCTAGCCATTGTGGCAGAATGACTCACTTTGTGAGCAGAAGTAGTAGTGGCAGCCTGACACTGTGTCCAGAAGCCTTGTAAGTTAATTATTGGCTCTCATACATGTCACAACTGAGGTGACACTCCATATAAGTCACCTCATTTATCTTTCTGAAGCCCTCAGAGGCAGGGAATCCTGTGAAATCCACCCAAGAGGAATTGGTAGTTCTAAAGTAGCCAGTCCTTCAGGTAGTTCCTTGGAAGTAAGGAGGAGGTCTATTGAGAGATTCACATCTTCTTTTAGTCTGTAACTTCAACTATTAAGGATCATCTCCCCATGTTCACTACTATCATGATTCATTACGCAAACGTGGAGCATTCTTCTCCTGGGCATGGGAAGTTTGCCTTTAAGCTAATGTCTTTGCCATTTAAGAGCTAGAGGATATGTAAGTGGTTGAGGAAGACACCTGATTATAGCAGAGGGGGAAGGCTTCTGGGAATAAAAGATGAGGAGGAGTGAGCTAGGAGAGGATGACAAGAAGTCTGGGGGAGGCAAGACTATATTAGTAGAGACCAGGCACATCCCAGAGGCTGCTGTTTGTTTGTTTGTTTTGGAGATTAGCATACAAAGTGATGGGCTTCCTCATGGCAACTGCAGACCTGTGTGCCATACTTAGTCTCCAGCTGAAGAGCTGGCACCTACCTGGTCCTCAAGCTAGTGGAGATACAGGTTCTAAATCAAGCTGCAGGGCTTTTCATCTGCTCCTTCACTGTTTCTTCTCCATTTTCCCTTTGCAAATATAGCCCCCTACCACATATTTTTTTCCTCTCATGCAGTTACTTCAATGAATATATAACTTCCCTTCAAAACGGGGAGGGGCAGAAAAGGCCCTTTAATCAAGGCAGAAAGAAAGAGAATTCTCCACTTTTCCAAGAGAGGTTTGGGCTGTTAGGTTTCTTTTCTCTGGCATCGTTTGTCCAGAAAGGGGCAGAATCTAAAGCTAGGCTTCACTGCTCCCTGCCCTTCCGAGACAGTTTTCTTCCACGGAGCAGAATGTGAGCTGAAACAAGCGTTAGACCAGAGGCTGTGGGCTGTTCTGAGAGCAGACAGGGCTCCCTGAGCTGGAGCTGCTTGCTCATGGATAAGCTTTGACACCATCAGTAAATTTACAGTAACAATGAGAGGAAATGGGCCATGTGCAAGGTATGAAGTGGGGAAGGGCCCATTGCTTTGACTGGCACCGCCCTTGCTTCCACATGACAAGGCAAAGGTTTACTGCATGAGCAGGGTTCCCCAGTTCTTTCCAGCAGAACTCTGTACCTTGTGCTGACAAATCATCCTGAAATTAGGGTAGGCCAGAGCACACTGCTTCTGAGTGTGTTTTTGTTTTGTATATCAATCACTTACTAAAACTAACTAATGACACAACCCACAGGAATTTCTGGGTAGTAAGAAACAATTCAGATTATTTGGACCTGCCTATCATATACTCTAAGATGTTTGTCTTTTATTCTGGATTTTCAGTGGGCGTTGAAACAGAATCAACCAGATGTTTTAAGGAATTGGGAGATGGCATAGGATAAGGGATAATCATTTTTTAATGTTAGGGAAACTGGAAAAATGAGTATGCAGATGATTTCTAGGATTACAACCAGCCTCACCCCTAGAGCTGATTCTTACAAATTACTCAGTGTTCACTCTTAGATTCATAGTTTGCCTGGGACTCCAAAGTAAGCTGGAGCTTTGCTTGTCCCTGCTCTGCATTATAACATGAATACTGACCACCAAAAGTGCTCCGCCCTGCATCTGACAGAAATAATGTCTGAACTGTGGCTTCCATTGGAAAAGTTCAGCGAGTCTTCAGAGCATTACAACTTAGGATAGAAAAGAAATTACCATAGCAAGCCACACTTTTCTAGAAAGACAGCCTTCTCATTGATTAGAGGGCTTCCTGCTGGTTTCACTCCTAACGGAGGCTCTGTCGTCTTTGGATCATCTCATTGATGATGGGGCCAGCTATACAGACAGACAGGTGACACTGATCTGCAGGGACTTCAGGCTGACTATGGCTGACCACAGAACATGTTTTCTAACTTAGGATGCCACCTTTACAGTTTTAGCCAAGGGTTTAGGCTTTCCCTACAAACACTATCAAAGGCAGTTACCCACCAAGAGTGGGCACAGGCTAAAGAGACAGAGTACCAAAGAAAGACTTGCCCAACTCCATTGTTCCTCCTAGGCTCAAGTACAGTTAGATTCCTAGAATAAAAGGTGTTCTGTCTAAGGAGCTAAGGGACAAGCTATTCAGCTCTACATTTTACAGAATGAGGAACTGAGGCTAAAAGTGGAGAGAGAGAGGACTCTGCAGGTCAGGCTGCAGTGGGTCTGAAGCCTGGGCACCTGAGGACTAGCACAGTATGCTTTTTGGAGACAATATGCACAATTAGCATCGATTTCAGGAAGGGGGAATCACTTCGAAATATGAAAAGTGAAATGGCTGGAAAAACAGAACAATCTCAAAATGGCTTTCTAGCTCTGGGTAAACAGTAACCACATTTTTTTGCCTGTTGGAGGCCTGGTTTTTAATCACTCCACAAGCAGTTTTCATTTCTGTAGTAAAATTGCTTGTGGTTCTATTTAATTTGTTTCTGCAGGAGCCGGCTCTGGTGAAGATCTCCAAGGAGCTGGCGGGCATTTTAGCACAGCACGTACAGCTAGTCAATGAGAACAAGTTCCCGACGTGGAGGAAATTCCTCAAAACGTTTCTCACTCAAGGTAAATAAGACTGAAGTTTCTACTGAGGATCAGTATGTACCAGCTTAGGTTCTAGCTCTGGGGCAAGCCAAGGCCAATTCAAATACTCTGCATCAGCCAGTGTTGGTTTAGGAAATGTTCCTGCCACTGACTTTGTTCTTTTTCAAGCACTGACTAAATATTTATCTTGCACCCAGTCTCTAAAGTAAATAAGAACTGAGAATGCCAAGCATGCCATGCAGAACTTAGTTCTCTGGGCATTTCCTAGACCAGACTTGTCTTGAGCGGAGGTTCTCCATCTGAACCACAAGTGACCTTGGTGAATCCTCAGAGACCCAGTTTCCTCAGTTACTTACTGAATATGGTTGTTGGGAAAATTCAGGAATAGAAACAGAAACATGTCTATCACAGACTGATGAATCAAGGCCTTTACGAAACCTAGTTTTCTCTCCCACTTTCTAGGACAGCAGAAATGGCCTAGCTCAGAATGGTAACTTTTTCAAACCAGAATCCTCTATAGACTAGGAATAAAACCAGCCTCCATTCTTTTTATATTCCTCTCCTTCCTCATCCTCATTTTGCAATGACATTGGGAAGTCAATGATGAATGAGGGGATGAACAGAACAAAGTTTATGTGCAGTCCTAGAGGCCTCTAGGGTGCCACACAAGGACACATCTAGGCAAAGGCTCTCCCTCTAGGAGGTTGCAGTGTAAGGCCCACATAATCAGCCTAACGTATTTACTTGCTGCTGTCAAGCGATGATGATGATGATAGTACACAGGCCTCAATATATAATGATGAACTGCTAATGCTATCATGTTATAATGACAACACAGCAATGCTAATAGCACAGTGATGAGATCCACTGAGCACACAGTAGGTGTTATATGCTAATATCATCCTAAGTAGATGTACATTAACCTATGTCATCCTCATGAGTGGATACTGCTATAACCCTTATATGAAGCACAGGGAGCCCAAGGAACAAAAGATTAGATCACCCCAAATGTTCTGCCAACACATAGAAGAGCACATAAGAGTCTATCCCCAGGTTTCTGCAGGAGTCTTGGCCAGAGCCAGTGGGTCTATTCATCAGGAGCATGACTCAGCCCTATGTATGAAAGGGTTTGTCAAAAAAGGACAGGCCTGTTGGCTGTTGAATACATTGGCGGGCAGAGTGTGGCAGATGCCCTATTAATGAATTATTTAAATAAGAGGTTGGATGCCAGCTATCTAACAGGAATGCTGGGGGGGGGGGTGGGCATTGGTTGTGTAAGTGTGTGTGTGTGTGTGTGTGTGTGTGTGTGTTAGGGTACCTTCAGTGTCCTCTCTGTAAGTGTATGAATAAACAAATTTCCACATGCACCACTGGACAGAAAAGAAAAAGTAAGAAAATCAGCTCTTTTTGGAACTGGAAGAAACACAGTGTCTTCCACAAGCAAGCAAAAAAAAAAAAAAAAAAAAAAAAAAAAAAACAAGTTTAGAAGGGTTTTAAATTAAGAGGGAAAAATCATGAAGACCTCCAAGTCCATTTTAGACAGAGCATTAGGAAGTTTACATAATCCAAGGTCAGCCTGAAAATCCTTCCTCTAGACAAGTGGTTCTGAACCTTCCTAATGCTGTGACCCTTTAATATAGTTCCTCATATTGTGGTGACCCCAAACATAAAATTATTCGTTGCTGTTTCATAACTGTAATTTTGCTAGAGTTATGAATTATAATGTAAATATCTGATATGTGGGATATCTGATATGTGACTTCTGTGAAAGAGTTGTTCAACAACCAAGGGGTCCTGGACCCACAGGTTGAGAACTATTCATCTAGACTCGTTCTTTCTGAGTTCCTAGCGCTGTCCCACCTGAGCTATGTGGCCACAGCTAAGGCTTCCCCTCTACTACCTTCTGTTCATCTCTTTCCTTCTTCCTCAGTCATGTGATAAATACTGTGGATAAGAAGCAGAACAGGTCTTATTGACCCAGAGATGTGGGAAAAAATAGCACTCCAGATAAGTAGTGAATGGGAACACAATTAGATCCTATAATTGCAGTATTTTAAAACATGGTTCTTATAAGTCAGTGGTTCTCAGTCTGTCTGTCATGACCCCTCTGAGGTCAAGCAGCCCTTTCACAGGGGTCACATATCAGATATCCTGCATCTCAGATGTTACATTACAATTCATAACAGCAAAATTACAGTTATGAAACAGTAACAAAAATAATTTTATGGCTGGGGGTCACCACAACATGAGGAACTGTATTAAAGGGTTGCAACATTAGGAAGGGTGAGAACCACTGTCATCTGTAATGCATTTTTAAAGGTTCTGTGTGGGACTGAACCTAGTGCATGCAGGAGCCCTTGTGTATTTCCTGACTTGAGCAGGATAGCCCCACATTCCTGACTCTAAGGTTACCATCTCTCACCAGCTCCCACCGTTGCCTATTTCACCCCAGTTCTAGTCTCTCGAGTAAGCTTATAGCTACAAATGTGCTCTAGATTTGATTTCTACATTGCCATAGATTTATATCAAAGACAATAAAATTTTGGAAAAAAAACTAATTGCTTTGAAAGGAAAAAGGCTAACTAAAGCCTTGACGTTAAGAAGACAACACAACTAAACATATTTGAAATAATACATCTGCATTGGATACTTTTTTTTTCTGTGATAAAACACCATGACGAAGAAATGACTTATGAAAGAAAGAGGTTTTTTGTTTTGTTTTGTGTTTGCTTCTGCTTCCAGAGGGAGAGTTAATAATAGTGAGGAGGGATGGCAGCAGGCAGTCAGAATAGGAAACGGAGAGATCACATTGTCAACCTCAAGCAGGAAGCAGAAAGGTCAAAGTGCAAGAAGGGCAAGGATATAAACTCTTAAAGCCAGCCCAGTGATGACCTTTCTCCAACAAGGCTCCATGAGCCTTCAACCAGCTCTGCCAACAGAGGACCAAGTATTTAACCATGTGAGCCTATGGGGGATGTTTCTCACTCAAAACTCCATGGTATCCAAAGTGATCTTGCAAATCATAAAGGATACTGATATGTTATCATAAATGACAGCCAAAACACCAAGTTAACTGAACCATAGAGACTCACTGGCTCGCTTGTTTTTTGTTTAGTTATATTCTTATTAACCCCCAACAACTGGTATTCAGTTGCTGTACACTATAGCAAACCTTATTTAAAGAGCATATTGAACAAACTCAGCAGATAAAATATATTGAGTATGCAGCCCCCAAAAAAACATTTTCCTTCTGAAATTTAGCATTCATTAAGGCTACCCCTTATCAAATTCATAGACATTGAATGAAAGTGACTCTTCTTTGACTGCCTTTGAGAACTGGTAAAAATCTCAGAATGTCACTCTATATGATACTGCTTCAAGTGTGGTCTGTAGAGACAGACAGAATCATACCCTATTACTTAGTTTTCAAAAGCAGCAAGTCCTGGGACTTGTTCACTTTTCCTTTGTGTGTGGGGGGTTGGGGTAGTGAATGTGCATGCATGTGGAGACCAGAGGTTGGGGTTGAATGTCTTCCTGATTGCTTGCCACCTCACTTTTGAGACAGGGTCTCTCATAAAATGTAGGACTTGCTGATTCAACTGCATGAGCTAGCCAATAAACCTCAAGGATCTTCCTGCCTCTGTCTCTCTAGTTCTGAGGTTACAGGCATATGTCACTACACTCAGTTTTCACATAGGTGCTGAGATTTAAACTCAAATGCTTTTGTGGCAAGCACTTTACCAACAGGACCCAGTCCCTATGTTTGGTTTTCTACAGGATTACTATGACCACCATGATGGCCAGTGTTTTCTATTCCTATTAAAAGCCCACACCAGTCAAACCTCAGAAAAACAATAATGCTAGATAGAAAGAGCACACTGGTTATTGGGATACAGACAGTGGACAGTGAAAAGTTAATTCCCCCTGAGGGATTTGACCATAATCCTTGAAGTCTTCACTAATGTAATGAGTAGTTCTAAGTATGGCATTTATAAGGTGTTTTTAATTCATTGAGCCCTCCCATGTGTCAAGTACAGGCTAACTACCATAGACACAATTTCTCAAGCTTTGTAACAGCTCAGTGAGGTAGGTATTATGCCATTTTATAAATAAAGAAAAGCAAGCTACTTGTCCAGTTTCCCAAGATGACAAGTGCAAGATCTGAGTCCAAGTCCCCCTGCCAAAACATAGACCTTTACTTCCTCCTGCAAGTGGGCCATTCCCTTGACTGTGTTCTTTCATCTACTCCATGGTTTTCCAACCAGGTGGCGTGATTGAAGCATACCCACCTGCAGACAGTGTCACCAACCTCACCGTAGACATGTTGATAGAGCCTGATGGAGAAGTCAGAGTACTGTCCATGGGGGACCAGTTTCATTCTGAAGGCCCCTTTATTTCTTCCGGTACCACCATGCCTCAGACCTCAGTGGATCCCCAAGTTCTCAGTTCTTTGTGTCTCCAAATTGGAAATGCCTGCAAAAAGAAAGATGTGATTGGTTACTTTTCTATAGATCTGGTGACTTTTATTGATCCAGATACCTTAGAGCAGCAGGTAAGTTGAACAGTTGGCATATATGACACTAAAATACCCTTCGCATGCATGTGATAGACAGGATCAGGGAGCATCCAGTACTCACTGTGCTCTGATGAGCTGACTGTAAATCTACATCTGTGTCATCCACACTGACAAAAGGGAGACCAGGCTTTCTGTCTATAAATAGGGTCAAAGTTACATCATCCTTGCAAAGTAGATGTTTAAATGACTGAAACTCATCCAACCCAGTTGTTAGTTGGGCCTTTTATTTCTGTCCATTATTGCTATGCTTATACCTTATTGGGAAACTATTTTATACTATCCAGGGACTGAACCTATCTAAAGTATGTTCTTAAATAGAAAAATGAATAACCAGAAATGAGTTAAGAGCCTTGTATCTGTTCTTTCTCCTGCCAATAGTTCACTAACAACTCAGGTTATCCATGTTTTCTTCAAATCATGGAGTGGGAAATAGTTCAGAAACAAAAAGGTCTAAGAAATTATGCAATCAATATCATATGCCCTCTCCCCACCTCAAAGATAAGTGACATCAGCAGCACCCCAGTCCTGGGTACCCTGCTGAGCATGTAGCTCCTCCTCCTCCTTGTGGATTTCCACCTTAATTTTAGTGGGTTGACAATTGTATACATCTTTATACTTTTAGTGTACATGGAGGCACCAGAAATAATATATAGTTGCACTCTATGCGTTTTTAAGTCTCTTAGAGATTTTTATATATGTATATACATATATTCTATAATATGCTTTTATTTATTCAAGATTACACATGTGATATTCTGTGACTCTGTATGCTTTATTTTCTATGAATAATTATGATACCTTACATGGCAGAAGGACTTTATAGATGTGATTATTAGGAATTCAACAATGAGATGGGAGATTATCTCAGATTATCTAGGGACCTTTTTTGGATTACCACAGGTCCCTTTTAAGGAGGCAGGAGGGCTGGAGAGAGAGAGGGGACACTCCACCACACTCCACCATTGACTTTGAACCTTCCATTTGTGCCCCTTTACACCAGCGAACTTGTGGCAATTCCTTACAACAGAACTAGGGAAGTAACAGAGAAAATGGCTGCTATTTTGTTTCCTGTGTTTCCCTTTATAGTTTAATTAATGTATGTGTTTATACTCATTCATATGTTTCAGTACTATGGGTTGAACCTACGGCTTTGTATATGCTAAACTACACCCTAGTCCCTACATTTGCATTTTCAAGAGTAAACAAAGACGTGTTAAATTTCTAATCAGAGAAATATATGAATAATGATAATCATAGGTTTGTGTAGAGTGTTCTAGTTTAGAAAGCATATTTATGTACATATTTTCACTTACATACACACATCTTAGAATAGACACGAGAAGCAGAAAACTTAGGTGTCAACATCCATTCAGATTTGTGCTAGGTAGCCCCAGCCGGGACCTCTGATTTACCATACTGGCATGATAGAATCAAAGGGGACACAGCCAAGGAAAAGCAGAGAAATGAGAGGGGTGACTAAGGACAAGCCCACAGCTATAAATTAACTCAGAGAGGAAGTAAAAATTCTGTCCCAACCACAGGAGATGAAAATGGGAGTCTAAAGTAGTAGAGTGGGAGAATGGTTTTGGAAATAAGGATTTAAATAATAGACACCAGACATCCAGCCTGGGCTAAATACTGAGATTTTGCTTCTGAATAAATAACCAAATAAATGGAACTGGGAGCACCAGACAGAACACAGCATTGTATGGGAATAAAAGGAAGAGAGCTGGTCCCTGGAGAATGGAGGTGGTGGAGCATGGTACAGACAGTTCCCAGCAGGGTAATAGGTCTGAGATTTCAGGATACTAGAGATGGGAAATCCCAGGCCTTTAGAGACTGCATGCAGAATACATAGTACTCCAGAAGGCAGTTTTGTGGCAGCCCTGTTGAGGATCTGATCTTCTCACCAAAGAATGAGGGGAGAGGTTTTGTTTAGGGTTTGTAGAGTGGACAGTTCTAAGAGGAACATCAAGTACTCCCAAAAGCTTTAGGTTGGGGAGAGATTGACATGTTCTTTAAACAAACACATTCTGAGGGCCTATTGTGATATCCCTTGTTGAGGGAACAAAGACAAACAAGCCATGTGTTCTGTCAGCTACTTTGTATCTCTCATCCAGTCTCACTTGCTATAGGTTTCCAGTGGTCTGTACTCTTAAGGTTCCTAGGCATGCATATTGCCTCTGTGGCTTTCTACATCCTCTAGAAAATGAATTAAGGTTACTTGCATGTTCTGCACTTCCATGAGAGTTATCACAATGTCAGTCCCTTTAGTTTAACTATCTAATTATTATTAGTTAGTAGAAGGGCTTTTGGAACTTGTAGGAAATCAAGATCTTTTGAGTTTACTCATTTAGGAGAAACACTAATGAAACAAGTGTTTATTGAGCATCTATTATGCACATGCCATTCTAGCAGGTGCTAGAGAAGATGCAGAGATAATAGAGATGGGTAAGTGCCTGCCTTCAGGGAGTGCACAATCTAGCTGGGGAGACAAACTGGAAAAATGAATCACAAGAAAAGGCTTAACTGACAACTTCAAAGAACAATAAAAGAGACATCAAAAAGGTAATGTCAGTTTAACTGCCACAACGCTGGCTGTGTGCATTCAGATAAGAGCAAGGTCCCTTCTGTTTGGAGCAATCAACAGAGGTTTTTACAGAATAGGTGGGTTGGGAGCTGAGGGATAATTAAGATTGGAGGAGTGTAAGAAAGAATGTGTCCCCAGTAGGAAGAAGTTGTAAAAATAAAAACCAACTTACACAACACAAATCGAGAAAGATGATAATCTGTCTTATAAATATGATGTTTTACGTTATATAAATATGAATTTATGTAACATTTAAACAAACTGTCAAAAGTACTGTCCATTGAAATCCTAGATTTAAAAATTCTTTGCTTGTAGATAACTATGAACTGTATGTATGTGTTCATGTGTGTGTAAATGGCAGAGAGGCTGCTCATTCATGTGTGTGCGTGTGTATGGAGGCCAAGGTTGACATAAGTGGTCTTCTACAATCACTCTCCACCCTTATTTTGTTTTGAGATGGGGTCTCATGTAGTCCCAGCTGGCCTGGGACTCAGTGTGCAGACCAGGCTGACTGCCAGTCCCCAGACTTCCTCCCAAGTGCTGATTTAAAGGCATGCACCACTGTAACTCTGTCACTGTGACTTTTTTTTTTTTTTTTTTTTTTGGAGATAGGGTCTCTCACTGAACTTGGAACTTGACTACCTAGCCAATAAATCTCAGGGATCCCTGTCTCCATTCTCAAGGGTTGGGATGACAGGCACTCCCCACCACACCTGGCTTTTTTGACATGGGTGCTGGGGATTGAACCCAGATCCTCACACTTGTGCAGCAAGCACTTTACCCATGGAGCCATCTCTTCAGCCATAATAATTGTGAACTTTGTGAAAAAATATCATTTATGAATGCTGACAGGTATATTTAAATAGAAAACTATTATTACTTTACTCTTTTCTCCTTGGGGGCCCACCACCCAGCCCCCAAATAAAACACACACAGAAGCTTATTACTTATAAATGTCTGGCCTTAGCTTGGCTTGTTTTTTTTTTTTTCTTTCTCTTAATTACAAATGCCCAGCCTTAGCTTGGCTTGTTTCTTTCCAGCTTTCCTTTTCCTTTTCTATTCCTATATACTTTTCTTTGTTTCTTATTCCATGTCTGGCTGTGTAGCTGAGTGACTGGCCCATGAAGTCCTCCTCCTTCTCTTGCTTCTTCTTTCCTGCCCCCTACACCAGATTTCTCCTTCTATATATTCTCTCTGCCTGCCAGCCCCACTTATCCTTTCTCCTAACTTGCTATTGGCTATTCAGTTCTTTAGACCATTAGGTGTTTTAGACAGGCACAGTAACACAGCTTCACAGTTAAGCAATGCAACATAAACAAAAGCAACATACCTTAAAATAATATTCTACAACAGAAACAGGGAAAGGAAATTAAATTTTTTGCTTCATTTTTTGCTGTATGTGGGACTAAACCCAAAGCTGCTCATTCTAGGCAGAAATTATAGACTACACTATGCCCCTACCTAAATCCAATCTTTAAGAAAAGAGTTGATAGCCAGGTGGTAGTAGCACACACCTTTAATCCCAACACTCGAGAGGCAGAGCCTGGCAGATCTCTGTGAGTTCAAGGCCAGCCTGGGCTACCAAGTGAGTTCCAAGAAAGGCACAAAGCTACACAGAGAAACCCTGTCTCGAAAAACTAAAAAAAAAAAAAAGAAAAGAAAGAAAGAAAAAAAGAGTTGAGATGAAAAATGGATACAAGTGCTTAATAATGACCCTTTATCAATAGAGTGGTTACAAAACACAAGATTTATTACAATATAAGAACTGTGAGGGAAGACAAAAGTGGAGCCTCCGGTGTATATCAGACCATATGCCATATCACATTGCTCATAACTTTTGCTGTTGATATATGAGAAAAAGAATATAAAGGGAGGAAACATTTATTTTAGATTATAGTTTGAGAGGTTTGTTCTGTGACTAGCTGGCTCCATTGCTGTGAGCCTGAAGCAAAGCTGAATATCATGCACAGGGGGCAGAGGACAAACTCCATCCTTAGCCCCAGTGGACAACAACCCCCAACTAGGCCCCACCCTTCACAGCTCTAATACTTCCCAATAGTGCATCCAGATTTTTAATCCACTGGTGCTTTAATCCATCCATGTCACAATTATATCCTCAGGCTCCCACCTCTGAATGCAAGTTGTATCAGAACCTTTCAATACATGGACATATCAAACCCATATTCTCTGAAAATGCAGTCTCACCCTGCAACAGAAAACTCATCTGAAATATTTCACTGTGATGCTGTGAGTGTCCGCCTCTTTCTTCACACCGGCCAGTATGATACTTTAGATGACTCACTGAGCCTTGATCTATCGTTAGCAAATGGAGAATTCCTGCCCTGTTTTTCACAGGATGCTCTGAGAGGCTGAGCAGCTAGATGCAAGGTGCTGTTGTTACTAAATCAAATACCATAAGCACATGTAAAACTGTCACAGAGACCCTCAGCAGGTTCTCAAACTGTGAGTGGAATCTGAATGGAATTAGCATTATTTTTAAAAACTCACTGAGCATTATCATCTCAAAGTGATATATAAACATCAAAAATGAATACATTTATTTTAGAGGATGCAAAACCAGAGGTCTACAGAAACATCATAATTCCTTCTTGCTCATTTCTGTAACTCAAGCACCTAGCACCCTGTCTGGCAGATAATAGATGCTGAATAAATATTTATTAAATGAATGAATGAATACTTCTCTCTCAGTCCCCCTCTGGTAATATCATTTGCAAGAGCTCCTTATCTTTGTTTTCAAGATATATAAGGAATTCACAAAGGGAGCTCAGTGAGATTTACTTTTCCTCTTTAGGGAAGGTATTTTATTTATATATAAGAGGGTTAATCGTGTATATCTAAATTAAAATTTAATAGGCCTTTGGTATAAACAGAAGTGCCTATTAGTCAGTGTTTCTAAATGCTATAAAAGGCACACTGTTCATCACAACTTAATACCTAGTGAAGGGGAAGTAGATCCCAGAGGATCCTGAAGCAGTAAAACAAAATACTTGTCCCTTTCACATTGCATTTTTGTGTTAGTGATAGAGACCTGCAGCATACAAGTGAGGATGCAAACTTCAGCAAAACACAAGGACGTGATGACAGGTTTTATAGTGTGAAATCACATTTATATTTCTTTACCTCCTGATGGACAAGAAGAAAGGAGATACAGACAAGGGACCCAGGGGAAGTAGAGCTCTCAAGAACTTGCCTTCAGCAACTTGCTTCTTCTAGCTGGACTAACACCTGAAGTTCCCAGAATTCCGCAAAACATCATCACCAGCTGAGGACCAACCTTTCAGAACGTGAACATTTTGAGGGGACACTTCACATCCACAGCAGCCTTGTTTCTGTTAGCTGCTTTTCCCAATGTCTCTCACATCCTTATTTCCTTTCATAACCAAGACACTTCTCTCTCCAGAAACACCTCCAGGGCAGAGAGAATCTTGGCATGCTCACCGCCTGTATGCTGTTCAGAAGACCCACATTTTTGCAGTATTTAGGAAGGCAATAAACATGGGGGCAGGGAAGCTTTCTTGTTAATGCTAAGAGAGACCAGAAGATCCCCTACACAAGGGTGTGCCTCTTGCCATCTAACGTGGCAGAAATAAAGCTGACAATCTCCTCCAACTTCAGCTGTCACCTCACTTTCTGTGGATGGGTGTTCCCTTGCAAGGCTGTTTTCCTTCTCCCTAGCTTTATGAAGGTATAGTTGACAAATAAAAACTGTGTTTAAGGTACACACTGTGATATTTTAATGTGTATATACACTGCAGAATGATTAGTACAATCAAGTGATAACACATCCATCCCCTCCTATGCTGTCTTGTTTGTGAGAGACTAGTCCTGTATGCCAGACTTCAGGCACACAGTATCGCCAACTATAGTCATAATGCAATACAGTATCACATTTTTTATTCTTTCTTCAATTTGAATCTTTTTTTTTTGAAGAAATTATTTTTCATACAATATAGAGCATGTTTTTCTCCTCCCTATCTGGAGGCTCAGGAGCTGAACTAGAACTTAGCCCCTGAGGGTTTCACAGTGGATATTATCTCAAGGGCAAAAGCACATCCAGATGTACTTGCATTCTCTAACCACCTCCTACTCTTTCCTGCATTTCAACTTGCCTCCCTTTTTCCTACCTACCTTCCTTCCTTCCTTCCTTCCTTCCTTCCTTCCTTCCTTCCCCCCCTTTCTCTTTTGCCTATTAATATACACCGTCCCTCCCCTCAAAATATGTCTCAAAATTCAATCCCACATGGAAATCTACATTAGTTTTAAAATCCCCCTTAACTGTTATGGTAAGACAAGAGGTAAAAGAACCAGAGAGATGGCTCCGCAGGGAAAGATGCTTGCTGTACAAGTCTGGCAACCTGAGTTGGATCTCTGGAATCCACATAAGGGTGGAAGGAGAGATCCAACTCCAGAAAGTTGTCCTCTGACTTCCATATGTATGCTATGGCTCACATGTCTCATATATGTGTGTATATGTGTGTGTGCATATAGATATCCATATATATATATATATCCTTTGTGCACATGTATATATTTGTGTATGCACATACATACATGTAATAATAACAATAGATTTTTTAAAGGAGGAAGTGAGAAGGAATGGTGGACTTCCTGAGAACCACCTGTTCTGTAGAGAACTTACCCTTTCTATTCTGAAAAACCAGTATTAATCTATTCACTCATGAACTACTTACCTCCAACTAGAATATAACCCTTAAAAATTTCATCACATTGGGGACCAAGCTTCCAGGACATGATCCTCTGTACGGGAGAGAGGAAATGAGTGGACCATCCCCACACCATGGAAATACCTATTTCAACAGGTATGAGGAAATATCTCACAGTTCCAATGTGCATTTCACTGATAATTAGTTGAACACCTGTAATATGTCTACTGGCCACTGGTCTGTCTTCTTCAGGAAATGGTCAGTCCCCACCCATTTTTTAAGTCAAGTTGTCCATTCCTATTGAGTTGAATGGGCTCCACAAAACTGCCCTTAACACTCAAACTTGGATTTTTCCTGTACCATAATGTTGGAATCACTATACCCAAGATAATTTGCTCCAAGTCTTACTTAGTTTTTCAAACAACCTGAACCATTCCCTTCTGCAATACATCTAGCACTGTTGTGGGGTTCATGTATCAAATCCACAGAACTCCCCAAAACAAGCAGGATTAGTGACTCCATTTTCAACAAACGTATTCTCGAACTACCTCTTTCAGTCTACCTTCATCATTACTTGTCTTTCCCTTTTTGTCTGTTAATGTGCCAATTTTAAATTCCCTTCCTTCAAAAGTCAGCTGTATCTGGAGACCTACCTTAGTTAATTCCCTTTCAATTGCTGCCTAGTCCTCTAGCCTCTTTGAGCTGAGGTAAAGTACTGATAGAGCAAATCACTGTGGATCAGTATCCTAACTTACAAAGGAGGAAACTGAGGCCACAGTGCCATGTTCTGGGTTTCACAGCTGGTGGCTAATTCAGAATTCCTACCACGGCTTATGTGACTACGAAGCCTATGTTCTTTCCCAGCAAACACTGGTACTGCGCAGGCTTGACGGTGACTCCTTGGTAAGCACCATGCCCTCCCCCACCATGCATACACCAGAGAAAATGTCTGTTCCCTTTCATTTCCTCAATATGCTTGTTGAATTGAGTTGAACAGCTTAAAGCCAGAAAAACACATCTCCTATTTTTGTTAATATATTCCATCCTTGTGCTCAGCACATAAGGTAATCGTTAAATGTTAATGACTAAGAGAAATAGAATAAAATCAGTGTTGTGGTAGCCATTTTTAAGCTTTAAAAGTTTAAATGTGCAGCCCATATACTATACCACAGCTGGGAGCACCATATTGCCATTAAGCCAGAAGGTGGATTCACGGGATGGGAACATTGAAAACAGACACCACAAGAATGGTTAAGTCAGTTTTCCAAACCACTTTCTACAAGTAGTTCCTGCTCGCTGGCCCCCATAATAATTTCACAATGATTAGCCAGTCTGCTAGGTGAGAAATCCTGGCAAACAATATAAAGGGGGTTTAGAGTAACTGCTCAAGTGTTAAGTCAAAAGTGATTGAGAGTTAGGTCAGATGGTAGAGCCGCAACAGGTAGGGTCTTTCTCCTTCAGTTGGTCAAAAACATAAAAGCGCTGCTGTTGATGTTCCTAGTGGTATTCCTCCTCCTCCTCCTCCTCCTCCTCCTCCTCCTCCTCCTCCTCCTCCTTTTCCTCTTCCTCCTCCTTCCTCCTCCTCCTCCTCTTCCTCCTCCTTCTTCCCTCCTCCCTCCTCCCTCCTTCTCCTTCTCCTTCTTCTAATTAGATGGATAAAATGCAGCCCACACTCCAGTACATGAGAGTGTGAGTATCGGGGGCTGGGGGTGCTGTCTTATGTCACCAGTGTCCGCTCGTTTGCTTTCTTTACTCATAACACAAAATTTCCTGTTTTTTGCCAAGGCTTTCCTTCCTATGTAGCTTTTTAACTTAATTAAATATATAGGCAATTACTGACACCATCTGTCTTTGCAGAAAAAGAACAAGAAGGGTCCCAGAGCCTGGAATTCTGAAGGGCTCCTTTAACAAAATCCTCGGGCTCTATTGGCGCTGTTTGTTTTTAGAGCCTCCTCTTATTTTAAATTATTCATGTTTTTCTAGTAATAACTAATTCAAGCTAACTTAAAATGTGATGGCATTGGTATGATGTTTTAAAAGTAAAATATCAGGTAGTCCATGACTTTTCAGTAAAACAACAACGTAAACATGTGTTTGAACATCTGTTACTAGTACAGTCTAGCACAGCACTTAAAATGCTTTATAAAATTACATGAATCTTTTGCATAAATAGAAATGTTTTAACACTATGTATACTCCTTTCAACATACATTCCACTTTCTTATACATAAGATTTACTGACTGACTGTTGGATCCAAATCTGTATATGTAAATGAAAAGAACCCCTTCTGAGAAGATGACCTGCCCATCATGCCACAGGCCTAGCTGACCTGGAGGACCTACTTAACATAGGTCTGTTTTTTAATTTCTTTAAGTTTCTAGACCAATTCCTAAGTATATAAGTGATATTAAACCAACCACTGAAATCTATTCAGGCAGAGTAAGGAACCTTTCCAAAACCCAAACATATCAATGAAATTTACCCCCTCCTTAAGGAAAGCACAGGACCGCAGGATGCTGAAGAATGGCAAGCTCTCCTAAGACTACCACCAGGGCAGACAACTGAGCCCTTCCCTGCCTTATCTGGGAGCTGACAGCACATTTCTTGGAATCTTTGAACCTCTATTTTCAATTATATTAAACACGTTTGATACCTACTCCACAAGGCTGTTGTGAGGATGATGACAAATACCACAATGCTTTGCACCTAGCAGCCCTTAGGACATACTCACTTCCCTTCCTCTTTCTTTTCCCGGATTTCCTCTCTGCAGTCTGCCCTACATGAGATCAAATAGCAGTTTCCTAAATACCACATCCATAAAAATGATGACATAGTGTCTTGATAGGATGCCCACTCTTTCCAACACAAGACTCCGTAGGCAGCAAAGGCAAAGTGGAATCCAGGTTCACCTACAGATAACCATCCTCCAAAGGCTGTACTAGGATAAACATGTCATCCAGGAGCCATGCCTCCACCACCACCAAATAAATCAGGATTCAGTATTGGACTAACCTGGTGGAGATGAGGGGAGTCCCTGTTGGAGACATAGAGTCTTGGGGTGGGGGATGCAGTCTGTGGAGAATGAGCAGAGAGAGAGGTGAAAGGGGTGTCTAGGACACAGCTTTACTGTGCCATTGTGCTAACCAGTCTGACCAGCCCTACCTTCCTTGGGGATCTGATGGTGCCCAGCCCAACTCAGTCCAGAAGCTGACACAAAATGACAGGCTGTGTGCAGAGCAGGTGGAAATATAGCCCGGTTTTTGAAGAGTGACTCTGTTCTTAGAGTGCACTGAGTCTGTCTGATACTGTGCATATGATATTATGCTAATGGGTTGTTATTTCCTCCATCCCATGGCTGCTTAGTAAGCCCTGTGTATTAGCCTCTGCTGGCCACTCGCTTTAGTATATGTGACAGATATTTGTTGGACATAGCAAAGCTTTATAAGGTTGTGCCTTGAAGAGTAACTAAAGCAAACCTGTCAGGCAGTTTTAGAAAAGGTTTCTCACAGACCTCTTCATTCAGTTATCATTTATACACAAGCACATCCAAATAAGGGACACACAGTTTGTGCAATTACCTATATTATAGTGAGCTTTCTGGAGACTAGGTTGTGTGGATGCATGTGTAACAGCTGTATTGATACACTTTACGCCATAAAGGATCCTTTTTGAAGAAGGTATTTAGTAGTTTTGCATGTATTCAGACTTTACCAACTTTTACATTTATTTCACTGCCCTCCCCAGATGAGTATAGACCCATTAGCAGCCCTTTCCCATCCTTTTCCCATCAGACACTGTGAACTATTTTCTGTCTCTTACAGTGTTTTCAAGGTTCAGTCATACGGTAGCAGGTTTTTGTTGTTCCAATTATTCTTTATTATGGTTCAATTGTATTCTCTTGTATGGCTTTACCACATTTTGTTTTTCCACCAGTTAAAGGATATTAACTGCTTCTACTTTTACTGAAAGAGCCTGGCAGACATAAAGCTGTTTGAGCCCTGATCCTTTGTAACTATAGGCAGAGTTAGGGCAGACACTATAGTGTAGTTATTGGCTCTTGACTTTTGTTCTTGACTGCTTCTTGGAGATGGAAAGCAAATGATCTTTTCTTTGAACATTCATGCAAGGTTTTGCAGAAATCCTTTGTTTTAATTATATGTCCACTAGTGAAATCGATGGGTCACAGGATAAACATGGTGTAAGTTTAACTTTTGGGATTTAACTGAGATCCCTTCCCATGTTATTTAATCATCCAATGAAAATGTATTGGCATGACTTCTGTCAGGAGTGTTGGGCTAGGTGTTGGTCAGGACACAGGAATGGAAAACAGGTTCTTGTTCTTGGTCTCATTTTCTTCTCTAGATATTAATTTCTTAAGCATAAACAAACTAGCCTTGGACTTAGCATCAAGAACTCTGAACTGCAGTCTGAACTGCTTCCAACCATGTCTCTTCCTTTTCCAAGCCTTGCCCCTAGGATCTGAAGCAGCTGCACCAGACCAACTCCAAATCCACCACGTTCACAATGCACGTTTCTGCCTACATAGTCTGCAACCAAAATTATTGTTCAGTAGATATTATGGTTTCCTAGAGCTACTGAGCAGGCTAGGGAGCAAAGGGGGACTGTGCTGGAGTGCATCTGCACCCTGGGAATGGAAGCCTCTCCTCTGCGCTCTCATACTCACCCAAAGAAGTCCTTGCTTTGGACAAAAGTCCCCCATGCCTACAAGGACTGCACATAGGAACCCTTCCTGCTGGGAGCTACACAAGAGCTCTTCTGCTTTGTAAACTCTCACAAAAAAAAGCCTTTTAGAGGTTATTTATAGCACCCCATAAAGGGCACTTCTCAAAAGCCAATCATGTGCTAGTCCTGATGTTTACAGCATGAAAGTCAAAAAGCTCCACCCTATAGTGTAGGGTTCCTATTGGAGGAACAGACAATCACTAGTCTTGTAAAAATGGATTACAAAAATTAGATTTTCGTGTTTATTAGTGTTTAGTACTCAATGTCCGAATATGAAAATGGCCTTCCAAAAAACATAGAAAAGCAAGAAAATACTTAAACAGAAAAATAGAAAAATGAGTGTGTAATTGTGTACACTAAGATTATAAATAATACCAGTTATGTCATCAGCTTTTAATAACACAAGAAGGATTATAAATTGTGATAACAGAAGAAGCTTGAAATAGAAAACAGAAAATGCAAGAGTGTATTTAAAAATTGTGATCTTTTTAAGTGGAAAAACAAATGTAGCTGCTGCTGCTGCTGCTACAGGTTTAAATTTCAAATTTTCTCACTTTAGATAACCAAATCAAGCTCTAGTGTGATTCTGGCATCTCCTGAAAGAATTTCTATAGTAACAGAGAAGCTTCTGGCTCCATAGAGAAAGCTGGTTTATCGGCGCTGGTAACTGGATGTCATGGATGTGCTAGACCAAGGGTTAAGAATTTGGGCTTTGCTCCCAATCAGCCCTTCACTGAATTACACCACCAGAGCAGGTCAGCCCATCTCCACCGTTCTCCTAAAGTGAAGAGGTGGGATGACGAGGGTCACTCTGTGCTTGCATGATAGAACTGTCTAAGAGCCCCTGGCACCCAGAGCGTTTCCAGTTTTAGAGATACTTTCCCTGTCCTCATCATTTCAAGTGTGTCCAAATACACTCTAATGGATTCTGATTTAACCATCATTGCTTAAGAGTTTTCTTGCACTTGACTGACATCTTCTACTTTGGGGACACGTTTTAAATAATTTTCATACTTGAAAACCACAAACTTTTTTTAAAAATCTAAACATTTTTTAATCTAAATATGAAAGAAAAAATCATAGAGGCCTTAGGAATGATGGGTTACTTGGCCCTGACTGCTAAGAGATGGGACCCAGATGCTTTGTTACCTCTGACCCAATAGATTCTAAGAATCAAAATAAGGGGCAGGCAATATCCAAGGATGGATGCTCTAGCTGTTTAAAGTTAGCATTATGGAGCTGTAATTTCTCATGGTCTGAGGGTAAATAATAGTAATAAAAACATGGGGAAGAATTCCAGGATGGACTCCAGAAGTTTCCATTGTTGAACAGGTAGTTCAGTAGGTGATTGTTCCCATCTCTTAGAGAGACTTCTTTAAGACACTGGGCTATCCCAGCAATTGCCACTAGGTGGCAACAGGCCAAGAGGCAGCTGTTCCCTCTGCCTGTTTACTGATTTTTTAAAAATGTAATGCGAACAACTCTTACTAATATCACAATCCTATAACTATTTTACTAATTGAAAATTCTTTCAGTATGGTATACTCACTTATTTAAAAATTAAGGGTCAGGTGTATCTACCACATGGAGTGCTCAATGCTGTCTGGCATTTAAATGATAAAAGAGGGGGAAAGAGATGTCATTTACCATGACAAGGAGATCACATCTTCGTGGTTACAGGGATGCTGGGGCCTGTTCTGCTTTGAGACATGGGCAAGTATATCAAATTCAGAATCCCACAATTGAGTCCTCTCACTGCCCTGACTGTCTTCACAGTCCTAAGGGAAGAAGGATCATGGGCCCAAACAGACTTGGGTCTGCTAGCCCCCTGCAATAATAGCTTCACAAACCATCTCCTGTAGTCACTTCACAACAGACCGCAGGGATGCATGCCATTAGGTCCACTGTATTTGGTTCGATTTGACAGTACTGGAGATTGAATCTAGGGCCTCATGTGTGCTAGGCAAGTACTCCACTATCAAGCTGCAACTGCAGCCTTTGGCATGTGTTAATAGAGAAGGAAGTAGGCCTAGAGATAGGGGGGATCGCTGAATGCCAGACAGCAGAGACAAGGATAGCACCCTCAGCAAGTTCCTGTAACTGGTCCAGAAGTCTCAATGCAGGAGGCACTTGCCTCCCTCAACCCACTGTCCTCTTTAGCCCTCCACTGCTGGTACTTCTGTCCCCCAGTCCATCCATTCTATCCTTCCCAAGCTTAGTGCACCTTGGCATAAGCTAGAGAAGCAGGATAACCTATCTCTGCCATAGTTTCTTAGACAAGGTCTTGGGTCCTATGGACCTCACCTGTCTTCCCAGCCAAGGAAAGCCTGGTATTCCATGCTCAAAAATGCCATCAGAGATGAGCTGCCTCCTTACCAGGGCCTAAGCCATCTTTAAGCCTCAAGTGAAGCCCAACACATGCTCCTGACATCCAGTGAGAAAGGAGAGGTGCCTGAGCTCACATCCTACCCACTAAAACATTGTCCAACAGAGGTATCCCAAGCTGAACACATCTAAGCCTCGAGTCTGGATTTTACCCTCTAATTAGTCTTTAATGGGTTCCACTAGGCATAATCCTTCCATCTTCTGGGGAAGAGCTCAGAGGCATCGTCGATTCTTCTCTTTGTCTCATGTCTCACATCAAACCCATCAGTATGTCCACTGAGGCCTACTCTCGAAATGTGTCTGTCAAAAACTCTCCTTGTCCCCTTACTGGTGCTGACACTGGTCTGGCCACTGTCACCCGTCCCCAAACTGTGACGGTGCCATTCTACCTGTCTCCACCCTTGCTGCTCATGGTCTCTTCCTTCTCTTACTGCTCATCAACTCCTTAAAGACAAACACCAGAGCATGTCATCCCTTTGCTCAACACCCTCAACAAATTTCCAGCCTCTGAAATTGTACAAGGGAAATAAGTCCTCTGTCTGTCACTTAGTTGTATGTGGGAAATAAGTTCTTTGTTTGCCTCTTACCCAATCCAGAAGAGCATAAGGAACCCTGGCCTAGCCACAGCTGGATTATACTACTCCCAGGAGAGCTGCCCATTGGCCTGACAGATGGCTTGGCCTTTCTCTAGGAAGAATCAAATGGTCCAATAATAGATTTCCCATAAGATTTAGGACTGGGAATCTGAACAAAACTATGGGCAGGGAAGTCATTCCTACATCCCTCAGCCAAACAGGCTGCTGAAGAGAATGGCCATCCATCACAGTTTACTCCAAAGGACTGGTACCAGCCTTGTAGTGAGTGAATTTTCAGTCTTAGGTCTCTTAAGATTGGCCAATTTGGAAAATAATAAAACATTTAAAAACCGTTAACCACCAGATGGCAAATCTTCATAATCCCTACTTGGCCTCATAGACATATCTGAGGGCAACGAAGGGAAGGTCTACCCAGACCATAATCTCCAATGACTAGTCAAGGGAAGTAGAACCCAGAGAGGACATAATTGTGGATTACAAATATCGCAGACACTGATAGCATAAGCTTGGACCACTAACTAGCTCGTTAACTGCTAGGGGCCTCAATTTCCCTATAGAAAAGAAAAGTAGATGAAAACATGAAGATGAATTTGTAAAGCTTCTGTGGATTCTTAAAGCTCAGAAATTCTGATTCTTTGATGACTCCTATAATTTATAAACTAGTCCCTCAGTCTCATTCTTACACTGATGTTCATGAAAGAAGGCTAGCAAGACAAAACGCTTTGCCATGGGACTTTACGTGCACTTGAAGACAATTGCAGAATGTAGGGCCAAAGCACAGCTGCCCACATCTGCATGCTGCACCACCCATCCATTCCTGCCTGTCACCAGAAAAAGGCAGAAGCAGCAGGGGTGAGCAGGCGGCCTCCATCTGTCCAGAAGACCTAAGGCAAAGGGAGCTTTATGTTGGGTCTTTCTCCTGCTCCTTTTTACACAGGAGCATGCGCTTGCCCTTGAGAACAGAACAGTTCTGGCCTGTGCTGGTCCTCTGAGTGCAGCAGAGCACAGGAAAGGAGGTAGAGAGCTGGGGCCTTCTCTGCCCAAACTGGGCACACCTCTTCACTAAAGTGGCAATGGACTAGAGGCTGTTAGGCCACATGCATAACTTTTATTTTCTAGTAATCCCATTTTTACAAGTTAACAAAGAGATGAAAATAATCAACATTTTCATTTAACCCATCATAACCAGAGTAATACTATTCAGCATTCAATAGTATAAACTATTATTAATGAGATGTTTTACATTCCTTCTTATTTCCTCAGTCTTGGAGATCTAGCCTGTGTTTTCCACAAACAGCACATCTCAATCTATACCAGCAACACTTCAAGTGCCCAATGCTTACATGTGGCTGGCAGCTACCATGTTAGATACTGCATATCTGCAATGTGTCTGAGAATCTCCATGAAACTGCAGTTATATTCTTGCTAATATTGACACTGATGGTTAACATGTTTTTATATTGTCAACTAGTCTTTTGTGTACATATTATTTTTGCAAAGCTCAAGTCATGTTGCTCCTATAGCTTTTATTCTCTTTTTTGTGCACACTATATCATCAAGTTATTCACACCCATCATCTCTCATGATAATATCACACACTGTCCCATCACTTGGCTATACTGTAATTTTCTTATCTAATGCCCAAATGCTTTTCAGTATTACAGGTAATGCTGAGGTGAATAATTTTGTGTTGTTTGTGTTCTTAAGGCCATGATGTGAGTTTTCCTAGCACTCTTGCTATTTTCAGCAAAATTATTTTTGAAAATTATCAAGCAAACATTTATCATCAAGCGACTTCCGACTGAGAAGTAGGACTTGCAGGCTCTTGTGCACCATTGACTTTTAGCTGTGACCCAGGAAGAACCACCCCACTCCCTATGCCAGAGTTCCTCTACTTATGAAGTAAACTGATTACACTGGGTGTTTTTTGAGAGAGTCTTTCCTGCCTGAGCCTTACCTTCAAATCTAAGCAATGAATGAAGCAAGCCAGTCATTACAAGCCACCATCACAAGTCATGTCAAAGTACACATTGTCCTTGTCCCTTCTCGGAGTGCTTTTGTATTGGCTTGCTTGTGACAGGAGTATCCACTGCAGGGAGCTGTAAGTTTTTAAAGTTAACACTGAAATTGAAATTTAAAAATAAGATTAAGTAAGAGGCAGTGAGAACATGGGATAGGCACTAAGGAGGTGCAGAGAAATATTTGCTTGATCTGAATCTGGACTCAGCCCTAAGAGGCCCCCAGGTGCTTGCTCCTGAATGGCTCCAGAGGCATTCACAATATGGGACTGAAATAGTAGATGTACCCTGCTTCACCAACCATACCCCACACACTGGGGGCTGCAGGAAGACAAAGACTTAGCAGCTTCCCCTAAAGGGCTAACGATCTAGAGGGGGGTATTGGAACTCCTATACACAAACAAGCATGCCTTAGGCAATGTTTTCAGCAGGGAAAACCAGATGGAGAAAGGAACAATTATCTGAGCAAATCAGGCAAGCCTGCTGTTGAGGAAAAGGCTTAAGGAAATGTGTTCTATCTCCTTTGTGAACCAAGGAGTTAAGACAGCCTGAGGAAGCAAGAAGCAAAAATACCAACCTCTAGAAAATTCAGGGCTCTGGCCCATGCTCTACCATCTCAGGCAAACTATGAAACAGCTTTTTGCTCTCAGTATCCTCAGTAAAATGGAGCTAAGATACTAGCAGTATTGCTCAAAACCTGCCACTTACAGGGCAGACCAGTTAGGAAGTAGTACCATATGGTAGCCACATAAAGTGTGCCACCTAAGAACTTTTTTTTAAAAAGACAACATTTCCCAACATTAGTCCAGACTGGCTTTGAACTTGTGGTTCTATTTGATTTAGCTTCCTGAGTGCTGGGATTATGGGCTCACATGTGCTTCGTGAGGAGTCTGTCCTCTTAAAAGGAATGCTTAGTAATCATAAGTAACATTTGTATTCAAGTTTATAAGGCAATTTTGCGTGTATTTGGGGTTTTTGTTTGATTTTCAAAACTCTGTGTGGTAGGTATTCCTGTTTGCTCCTTGACCCTTGAGGACACTGAGCTGGAGAGAGCTTCAACACTAGTCTAAATGTGGGCTGCTTGTGAGGCCACACACAGGTCCTCTCATTCCTTGGTTCTGTCTTTCCTAGACTATGCTACCTTCTTATCAAAAGCCATATCACCAAAACATGAATATCATTAATATAAATATCAGCAGTCTTTTGTATATACATCTCCTTTTGGTCAAGAGCACCAAAGCATAAAAGGAGAAACTCTGGAGAAGGACGTGGAAGAAGAGCAAGTTCACTTTCTCCTCAGAGGGAACAGGAGCTGTCCCTGTCTGATTTACATGGACTGCCATACAGCGGGAAATATTTAAGCTGACAAATAGGATATTTACAACTGCAGCAGATACTTGGCAGTTAGTTTTTAACAATTGTTGCAAATGTGATTTATTTGCTGTTATGAAAGAGGATTACTGTGTGAATATGATCCTGAAATTAGCTTCAGTTTAGCAAGGGGCCTTGACAGCTTGACCCCTTAATATTCTTATAATGATGCCATTTACATTCAATGCTAACTCAAGTCACTCACTGCTAGATTTGTTTGAGAGGAGTCCACTCTAGGGCAACTGTATTATGTATTTTAACATACAGAGTTGGTGAGTGGGGCACTTGCAGACCTTCTAAGAGGAAAAAAATATTTAATCAAATCTTGGTGAAAATGTGTTAGTTTCCAACTTCCTACAGTGAAAATGCATTACTGCTAATTACACCATGCTGAAGAAATACTACTTTATGTTTTCTCCACAAGACACTTCCATGGCAGGGGCTGTATTAAACAGGAACATGTTCTGATCCTCTGCATCTCTGACTTTTAATTTGACTGGAGGATTGGTACAGCATCAATGTCCTCTCCTCTGGAGGTGCATAGGAGGAGGGTGGGCTTGGAGCCAGACAGATATGATTAGAATCTGAGCGCTATTCCTTCCTCACTGTGTGGACGTAGGGACCTCCTGGACCTATTGCTTTATCTCTAACGTGAGTTGTGGTTTTAAAAGTAACTATAGGCCAGGCATTGCTGGTGCATGCCTTTAATCCCAACACTTGGGAGGCAGAGGCAGGCAGATCTCTGTGAGTTCGAAGCCAGCCTGGTCTACAGAGCGAGACCCAGAACAGGCACCAAAACTACCCAGAGAAACCCTGTCTTGAGAACAAAGTGACTAGAAAGACCCAAGAAGTCTGTGAAGTACCTGGCATACCATATGTACTTCAGTCCATGCAGACCATGGCTTTAGTGCTAGTGTAAAGCCCAATCGCCTCCTTCACAGGCAGCTTTGCAAACCCACCAAGCAAACCCAGTCCGTCCTTTCTATTTCCTTTCTATATTTCTATAATCATTGCTATAGTACATTACACTGTGCTGTGATTCACTGTTATCTTGATGGCATGGCCTAGGCTTCTGAATCTTGGACTCTCTAGTGACTTGCATGCTCTGCCTTGAACATTCAACTAAATTGGATTCTGGGGATCTCATGGGAATCTGAAATGACATGTAAACTTAAAGGAGAAGGATGTAGCACATGACCTCCTTTTGACACTGCCACTTAAACACATAGTAGATGCTCAGTATTTACTTTATTTACCACCCTCTTTAGCTTTTATCCAATCTCAGTAGAGAACATTGCCCTGCCCACTTATGAAATAATAAACCACAAACAAACAAGAAAAATCATCAAGATCTTTGTTAGATTATCTTGGCCAGGTATTGTCATTTTTAAAAAAAACTTCTTATATAATCACAAATGTTCTGAGAAATGAGCCCCCTATCTCAGCTGTGTGATACAGAAACAGAAGCAAAGACATCTATCTCTACTCCAAGAATCTCCTTGGCCACTTGTTTGGTCTAGTTAGGACTGGTGTGGCTCTCTTTCTTCTCCTGTCTCATCATACTCTTACTTCTCTGACTCACGTTTTAATCAGGTATGGACAACAGGCCTCAACCTCTCATACAGTGACCAGCTAGCCATGACTCAGCTCACCCTGTACTTGACAAATGGCCATTTGGATTGTGGTCTGAGCACCTTGGAAGTGCCCCGCTTTGATCAAGATACAGAAAGGAAGAAAAGGCGCCTTAGCATCCAGGCAGAGCTGGTAAGCAGCAGATTCTTTCTGGTTGGTATGACATTCAGCAGTACTCAACTGCTGGGTGAGCAAAAAGAGGGTAAAGGCCGGAGAAGTAACTGAGCCATTTCAAAACGAGGCCTGTCAATGTGACAGTCTCTGCCATCAAAGTGGGGAGGCCACCCAGGAGGAGGAAGCTGGCTGTGAGAGCCTAGAGGCCACAGGCTTTCTGTTTGGGTACTCCCCAGTTCTCTCCACATCAATCCACAGTAGGTCAGTGAGCAGCTATTTTTGACACCCCTCATGCCTGTTTTTCTAGCCCTCACTTCCGTTTTGAACTTAGACCCCTAGACCCCAAACTGCTAGACTTGGCTGCTCTGCATCTTCAGGTGAAGTTATTTAAACTGATGGTCTCTCCCCCTTCTACATCCTCTTGGGAGATCAGGACAGAGGCTGGCAAGACTTAACCTTCGCCCCATTCCCTGCCACAACCAGGCTGCAATACTTCTAGCTGCTAAAATGCCTCCGATCTTACCAGGACCCTGCTTCCTTGAAGATGCCACCTTAGAATCTGCCCCCACCATCTCACACTAGTATGGTAGCAATTCCCCTAAGATGCCCTGTCTCCCTTCTTCCCCTTGGCCTAAAAACTACAGTAATAAAAGGAAAATGTAAGCATGCCACACCCCTACCCAGGATTTTTTTAATAGAATCTTTTTTCACGTCGGGCATGGTGGCACACACCTTTTACCTCAGCACTTGGAGGCAGAAACAAGTGGATCTCTGAGTTTGAGGCCAGCTTGTCTGCAGAGTGAGTTCCAGGACAGCTAGGACTACACAGAGAAACCCTGTCTTGAAAATCAAAACAAAACAAAAGCATAGGATATATTTTGTTCACTGTTTCCCCTTCCTCAACTCCTCCTAGATCCTCCTCTCCTCCCCACCCAACTTAATGTTCTTTCTTTTTCTCTCTCTTTAGAAAACAAACAGGCAAAACAAAACCAAATAAACCTGAATTAAACACACACACACACACACACACACACACACACACACACGCACGCACGCACGCACACACGCACACATACACGTACATACAAAACCCATAGAAACACAAACAAAATCAGAAACCATAATAGACAAGTAAAAGACCAGTAAGACAAAAAAAATGCCCAAAATAAGCCATATGAGACCCCCCAAAAAAGGCCAAAAAATTACTACTGAGTTCATTTTGTATTGGCAATCTACTGCTGGACATGGGGCCTGCCCTTAAGTGTGGTTAATGTGTCCGGTGAGACTCCATTGGAGAAAACTTATTTTTCCTTTGCAAATGGATATTAACTGGAGATAGCTTCTTGGTTAGGAGTGGAAGTCTGTGTCCACTTTTCCATCTTAACACTGGGGTCCTGGCTGGACTGACCCTGTACATGCTGCCAGTCTCTCTGAGTTCATATGTACATTAGTCCACTTGTGTTTAGAAGACACTGTTTCCATGGAGTCATCCATTCCCCATGGCTCTTAAGGACCTTTCTACTTCCTTGTCCACATAGATCCCGGAACTTGTAGGGAAGAGCTTTAACCCCACTTAGGAATGAGTGTTCCAAAATCTCTTATTCTCTGCACATTGTCATTGTGGATCTCTGTTAGAGCCTATCCACTGCAAGAAGCTTCTCTGATAATGACTGAATGAGACACTTATCTGTGAATAAGCAGAATGTCATAAGGAGTCATTTTATTGCTGTTTTCCTTTAGTAGGACAATTGTATTGGTTTGTTCCTAGGTCCATAGCTTATGCAGTCTTAGGTCCTTAGCCACCTGAGCACTGTCAGGTATGGGTTCCATCTCGTGGAGTGGCTGGCTACTCCCACAAAGTGTGTGCCCCCATTGCACCAGCACATCATGCAGGTAGGTCACTGTTGCATATTGCACTTTTTGTATTTGGGTTAGTGGTAGCATACAGAGTACCTTGAACACTAGTATGTGTGTGTGTGTGTGTGTGTGTGTGTGTGTGTGTGTGTGTGTGTGTATGTGTGAAGGCTGTAGTTGGGCACAGCTTAACTTCTTTGTGTTCAATGAGATAAGGTCTTACTATTAGGTTGCAGAAAGTAACCAATGGCCTTGGCAATAGTCTGAGATATTTGAGGATTTCCATGGGCCCCTTTGGCCAATAACTCAACTAGATGTAACCCATTCCTGCCTGGCCCACAGTCAGGACAAATCTCTCTCACCCGCCAGGCCCATAGATGCTCAGACCCAACCAGGTAAACACACAGAAACTTATATTGCTTACAAACTGTATGGCCGTGGCAGGCTTCTTGCTATCTAGTTCTTATATCTTAAATTAACCCATTTCTGTTAGTCTATAAGTTGCCACGTGGCTCGTGGCTTACCAGTACCTCACATCTCTCTTGTCATGGCAGCAGCTGGCAGTATCTCTCCACCTCCACCTTCCACTTCCCAGAATTTTCTTTTCTGCTTGTCCCACCTATACTTCTTGCCTGGCTACTGGCCAATCAGTGTTTTATTTTAACCAATCAGAGCAACACATTTGACATACTTGAACATCCCACAGCAGGAGGTTTCAGTTCCTACTCAGGATTTTTAAAGATCAGGCTACTGTGATCTTCCTAGCTTGGTTGTGAGGCCCCCCATGATCTGCCTCTCTCTGTACCATAGTTTCCTTTGTCATCACTTGGATGACAGGCCTGAGACCTGCTGCTAATGAGATATATCAACTATAGAATCCAGGTATAAAGAGTAGGTCTCCATTGGGGTGCTGTGGAGCTAAACAGGTCATGGGGGGAAAGAATAAAGGCCAACAGGACAAGATGGCCCTTGGTAAAAAAAAAAGTGTATTTGAGGCTCTGCATCCACAATTGTCCTGACTGGTCCTGAAGCATGTCTCCTGCCTTTTCAAACAGCAGCTTCTTGTCCTTTTGAAAATGAAGCTCCACCTGACATCCAAATTAAGTAGATACAGAATTCAAATTGGGAATGGTGGCACACACCTTTAATTCTAGCACTCTGGAGGCAGAAGCAAGAGGATCTCATGAATTCAAGGCCAGCCTGGTCCACAGACCATCAATATTTATTGGACTCTGTCTCAGAGCCTTTCTGGAACATCTTCTATCTTTCCACTGAACAACTTCAAAACTGGATGTCTCTAGGTTTAAAGGAGGCTGTTTGACTCTGCTCTATATCCCACCACCCTAGAGAGGTTCTTGGTGTCTTGAGTGTGTCTGTGGTTTCTTCCTTTACCCCTTTAATCCAGTTGTCCTGTGAGGTGCCAGTTAGGGCCTTGATCCTAAGATTCACCTCAAATTTTGCTTATGGAGAAACAGTACTGAACTGGGTATGAGGAAAGTACCTCCACTTGAGGAGTCTATTTCCACCAGAAGGATCTGTGGAACCCTTGGCCCTGCGCTGGAAGAAGAGTTGCAGGAAAACTTGTTTTTTTTGAGCTAGGGATCGAACCCAGGGCCTTGCGCTTGCTAGGCAAGCGCTCTACCACTGAGCTAAATCCCCAACTCGAGTTGCAGTAAAACTCCATGCCAGTAAGAAGCTAGAAACTGAGTTAGTGGCAGCACAACCTTCCAAAGACAGTCTGCTGCAGAGCAGTGTAGCTTTGGGGGTCATAGCAATGGCTGTTTCTTAAATCTGCAGCCTTCTCCCATTTCCTGCCTCTAGGTGTCATTCCTAGCTACAGGCCAGGAATGGGAATTCCATGAAGACTGGTGTCTACTTTTAGGGACTGCCTACACAAAACAGGAAACCTCAAGAGACCAAGTGTTCTAGAATCACAGCAGAAAAGAAACTTAAAGTGCTTTAGGCTTCAGAGAGCAATAGATTCTTCCAGACTGAACCAGTGTGTGTGTGTGTGTGTGTGTGTGTGTGTGTGTGTGTGTGTGTGTGTGTGTGTGCAGGCCCCAGGGATATTTACACATGCAATAGGTTCTTTAAAAAGAAGCATGTACATGTGTACAGAGTACAATTTTCAGCCAACCTGAAACTTCCCAAGCAAGTATGAACACACTGTGATAGGTTCACAATCAGCCCCTTTTGAAGATGGAAGGAGGAAGTGCAAGGAGGCCACTGTGATAATGAATCCACTCTGCTAATGACCGCACATTCAGAACTGAGAACTGGAAAGTAAAATTCTCCTAGTTTGCTGCTATTCCTTTAGTAAGAAGGAATTATTATTAAATAATAATAAGACAAGAAAATCAAACAACAAATGAGCAAAGACCCTGTTCTAGACTCTCAGGGGAGCTCAGCGGTGGCTGCTCTCAGCAACAGGTGTCAGAACTGTTTGGAACCCCTTGGGTCAGGTGAGCAGGCTTCATCCAGACTCCTTTACAGCCAGAAAACCAACCAACCAAATACATTTGAAGGCATAAATAAGGTCTGAGAACTCCCAGATATGCACATTTTAGAAATATAAAGGACTGAGGTGCTAGGCACAAGCATGAAGACCTGAGTTCAATCCCCAGCACCCATGTAAGAATCTTGGGGCATGCTGCCTAGATAAATCAGGAAGCTCCAGGTTCAGTGAGAAACAAACTTTGTCTCAAAAAAATAAGACAGTGAGTGATTAAGACACTCAGGGTCATCTTCTGCCTTTACATATATGTGCACACATGTGTACATATGTACACACACACACACATAAAGGGGTCATTTTTTAAACTTTTAATTAACTTTAAAATTGGCATAAATAATCACCCTTTTCTGTCAACTTTCACTCTTCCCTCTCTTCCCGAACCTTCTAAACCACAGTGCTGAGTGGTCATAAAAAACTCATAAAACAACCCAAGTCATTTATACACGTTTGAACAGATATGATCTGTAATGAATGATTAAGTAAAACCTTTTGTGTTAAATTATGATGTTAATAATGACTGTGTCTCCTGTAATTTATTATGAATTCTCAGATGCTTCGGGTTTGATTTTGATAGAATGCAACCACATCAGAGTTTATGTGATGACTTTATTTTTAGAACTCCTTCGTTGAAGGCACACATTTCCCCACTACTGCTGCTACTGTAATTATGTACAAAACCGATCACTCATTAGAGTTAGGATACATTATCTTCTAGACAGATGAGGCTAAATAAGCAACACATTAATAATTCAGAGAGCAGTTCATTATGCATGTGGATGCCTGCTTCATAACTGGAATACGAACCTCATCAGCCTCTGCCAACCCTTAAACAATAGTTCTGTGTTATTGCAGCCACATTCCAGTTTACGCTTGTTAAACTGCTACTTGGATTATTTTATCAAACATTCATTTATTTGTGGTCCCTTACTGCCGAGAACAGATTTTGGAAGCTCCTTTTTTAAGTTAATGATTTGAGCAATGGGTGTTATTAATTCTCAGAATATTATAAACATGATTAATTTTCAGGCAGAGATTTATTACATGAGGATTTCAGCTATGTCAACTGAAATGCATCACTGTCAAAACAAGTATCATAGTGAAAATAGAATGCGCTCCACACTTCAGACGCTGTGCTCACAACTAAATCAATTTAAATTGTGGCTGAAGCAAAATTATATTCTCCAGTGAAAAAGAGTATTCCGGGCTTCTTTTATTTAGCTTCAAGCATTCTTGTTAGATCATGATTTAGAAAGGTAGTTTAATAAGACTAGACTAGCACTGATAATGTTTTGTGTGCTGTTTCTTCTTGTTTTCATGGAAAGGCTAACTTTCTGAGATTCCCCACACATTCCAGATGTGGCCAAGGGGAATTTGGAGGGAAGACGTTGGTCTGAGAGTTGGGGATCATGAATTCTGATATTTGCTCTGGTCCAGGTTTCCTTAGTTGTAAATAAGAAAGGGCTAAATATCCCCAAGGTCTCTTGAGCAGTTTGATTTTATGGGTCCTAGAGAATGGAGTTGTCTACAGGAAGCCTGCCTAGAGCCTCACACACTGCAGAAGACAGAGGATGAACAAGGCTATGAGAAACAGTTTTGGAAGGCCCATCTCTCCATACTACAGTCTTTCTTGAAAAGATCCTTAGGTTAGTTTTTAATGTTGTTGCAGAAACTTCTAGAAGGGGGTAATATTGTTATGACAGGCCATATCTAAGACTTTATCATTCATCACTTAGCTATATCAATTAACACTCAGCAAAAATTCAGAAGATCTTTCATCCAACACATGAAGCACGGAGAAAACTGGGACAAGTGGCCAAGAGCTCCAGGTTTATGAGGGCAGTGCCTGGCTCTGCTACAGAGCTCAAAGTGAGGGCAGTGTCCCAGTGCGCTAAGCCTTATCCACATGTGCTTCGCTAAAACAATCACATGAACCTGTTCATAACCTGAGATATTAGACAGGAACTATTATGTCCATTTTTAGATATGAAAAGTTATGTTAAGAGAAGGTAAGCATATGTTAAAGATTACTTAGCAAACAAATGGGAAGTCAAGGTTTAATGTACAGGCTGTCAAACTTGAAACCTGTGTTTATCCAGCCTTGCACTGGCTCAGAGTCAGGACTTAGGTTCCTGGGAGCTTCAGCTCCTTCCGGAGGATGCTTCTGGCTGAGATTTTAGAACACACTTTCCAAAGGGTAAGCCATGTCCCTGTGACTAGACTGCTTTCCAGTATGTATTATTACCCACTGTCTCAGTGACATAGGACGGGCTGGGTGAGCATGGAGGAGTTGTAGATTTTTAAAAGGAAGCAGGAGTAGACATAGCACTAGTTTCCTAGGCAGCACAGATGTCTAAACAAGTAACAGAGAGTATGGAAAAGATCAAATCACTAAAAACAGTCAGCCATCTTTTTCAAAACATCAGCAGTTTTTATACTAAAACATAAATAAATACACATTTTCACAAAGCAAATCCACAAGGCCATCTACAAGTGCCATTGGAGTGACTGCTCCACAGTTCTCAAGTGTGATAATGATGGCCTGGTAGGGTTGGCGGGGGGGGGGGGGGGGGCTCGTTAAATACACCTGGAACTTGGTCAGGCCTTAAAGACTAGAGTAGTCACTGGGTAGAAAGGAAGTGAAGGCCTCCATTAGTCGAGGCAAATACTTAGAAGAGGGAGAGGGTGACTAGAAAAGTTCACTGAGACTCTGGAAGAGTCTGCCCACTAAGCTAGGCTCTGGATTTCAGCTTAAAGGCAAAGAAACAACCCTGAGGACTTCTGAGTAGGAGAAACCTGGTTTAGAGAAAAACAATCAATCTTGTGGTGATGGTCAGAATCCCAGGAGACAAGTGGTACCAGTAGAGGAAGGAACAGCCTAGGAAATTATATTTATTTATGGTCTGAAATCCTTTCAAAGGAATAGTGACAAAATAGTAGGTACTGTTTATCAGATTTAGATGTTAAATGAATTCAGGGTCACACAGATAGTCAATGGCCTCACAGGCTTTGAATCACAGCCTTCTTGATTCCATTCGCCCTTCGTTTATGGAATTCTGCTTGTATCCTTACCTCCAGAACTCCTGGACAAGAAAGTTATAGGCTAAGATGATGACAATAATGAAAAAGAGGCAGCAGCTAAGGGACATATCAAACATCCTGACTCTTTTCCGATTCTTCATGCATTTTAAGCTCAGGACTGGACTGGGGTAAAACAGTTTGTTTTCACTGAGAAGCAGTCTCAGGGTGGCCTGGTCCCACTGACATCCAGAAGTCATATTCTGCTGGGCCATATTCTGTTGAGCTTTATGACCAACTACCACAGTACAGAGGGTGATCTACCTACCAGGTACTTCCCTGCCTCTCTCACTGACTGTGGCATAATCTTTGTTGTGCTTATTTATACTAAGGTAGCATAAGACAAGTTTAGAAGACAAATATAACCTTGGATGGTATTATCATGTGAATTCGTGGCAATTATTATACAATTACATGCTCAGTGGCCACCATGGAATTCCAATGGATGTTGCAGTTCACATCCATTTGCAAAGGCTCAGGCTTTTGGGCCTTCACTATGAAGGCAGGTACATGGTCCTGTCTAGCATGGTAGAGTCTAGCCAGCTGAGTCAGAGCTTCTCTTAGATGGTTCTTGTAACCAAAATATTTGCAACATGGTGGTTATAGACTGTAGTTATGTACTGCACAATAAAAAAGAAAAAGTATCCTAAGAAAGAACTTTGAAAGTTTTTACCACAAAGAAATGATAAGTGTTTGAAGAAAAAAACACTTATCTGATTTAAATATTGTGATTGCATATGTGTATCAAACATTAAATGGTACCCCCACTGATGGGGAAAACGTTTGTTTTTGTGTCTATGTTAAAATTAAAAATGTCTTAGTAGGTACAGATGGGACAATCCTAATGGCAATACATGACACAAGACACATTATTAAGTGAGGGCCTAACATTTGTATAGATATGAACTGAACTCTGCCTAAATGTAGGAAGAGCATCCTTAACACAAGAAGAAAGAAGAGAAAAGCAAGCTATTCTCTGATGGCACTCCATCAGCTCAGCTCCTACACTGCTTCCTAGACAGAGCCTGAGGTCTGCCTACAGATCTCCAGGTACCCCAAAGCCAGCTGTGTGCCAGCATCTTTTTTTTTTTTTACTTCTGTTTCAAGTCACTGTGGAAGTCCAAGTACCTGTGGTCACTAAGTTCAAGACCTGAGCCAGGAACATTCATCTTTTATAACTCTAAAGTTGATCATGGCTCTGTATGCAGGTCTCCATACTTCCAATTATCACACAGAAACAACTGATTGTCCAAGGCAAATATATAATGTTACAAATGCTGTGCTACAAAACTGCTAGCTTCTAATACTTTAACTTGTGCAGTTAAATTTTAAATATTTTAGGAAATATGTAAGTAAAATTCTCTGGACCTACTAAAGCCAGTCTCTGGGGTAGATCCAATTAATAGGTATGAAGAATAAAATGAAAGGCATGAAGAGCAGAAGATCTACTCAGGAAAAGGAAAGAGATCATCAGGGGAGAGAGGGACAGGAGGGAGCAATACGTGACTATAACTGAAATCCATTGTGTACATGTGCAAAAATACCATAATGAAACCTGTTTGTATATGTAATTAATAACTACTAATAAAATCTTTAAAAATAGCAGTTTCCCAACTGAAAATGCAATTAGTTCCAGATTGGCTACCTTGAGAAGAGGAGCTTTTAGTTAACACTCAAGTGACTTACTTCTATAAAGTATAGTATGGGAAGGAAGGCTACTATTTCTAGCACCACTGATAATATGTCATGTTGATACTGTGTTGGTCAGCTTTGAGATAAGACAGGGGTTTTATTTAGCTTATAGTTTGGAGGTTCCACCCTATGGTGGACTAGCCCATTCATTACTTTGGACCTCTGGTGGGGATGATGGACTGTAACACTAGAAAGTACATGGTGAAATAAAACCACTTACATTATGAGCCAAAAAGTAAAAGAGAGACTAAAACGCCAAAATTCTGACAATCCCTTTTGAGGGCATGTCTCCAACCAAGGACCTAAGGATCTTCCACTGAATGCTACCTCCTAATGGTTTCACCATCTTTTAACATGTGACCTTTAGGAAATAGCATCCAAACTACAATAGCATATCCTTGAAATGAGGTGATGCAGACTGTTTATATGTGTGGTCTTTCTCTCTCACACTACTCCAGCCCAATCATGAGAAAAACATCAGAAAAAAAAAAGGCAAATCAATGGGGATTTTATGAACTAGCTAACCAGTACACCTCAAAATTGTCAAGTTCATAAAAAAAAAAAAAACATTGGAACTGAAAAACTGTAAAAGACTTGAGGAACATAAGGAAATAAGATGACTGAGGATACTATGACACTAAATATAAGATGGGATCCTGGAACAGGAAAGAGAAAGTAGGGGAAAACTAATTAAATTCAAATCAAGTATGAACTTGGATAGGTTTGGTTCTCTAGTTATGATAAATGTTCCAAAGCAATGTAAGATAGTAACAGCAGTGCAACTGTGGTGGAATAAACATGTCTGTGTTATCTGGTCATTTTTCTGCAAATCTATAACTATAAAGTTAAAATTTGATTTGCAAGTTTTTAGAGTCTAATTTTCAGTTATGACTTTTCTAGTCACCGGAAACCAGTCGCTTTGCAGTGATGACTACCCAGCTGAAGCACGACAATCTCTCCCTAGTCTTCTATTACGTTTTTCTCCAGATGTGTAAGGCCCATGGCATTGGCTATGACCTTGAGGTATGCGAGGGCGGGGTGGGGGGGTGGGGGTGGGGGGGGGGTGGGGGGTGGGGGGGGTGGGTAATAGTTCATTGGGGCTGGCCCAGTCAGGTATGTGCAGGATCTAGGTGGCCAATAAACTGCTGCCCATTCAAAGAGATGTTTTTTAAGATTAGGTGGGTGTGTTTGGAGGCACCTGCACAACAGCAGCTCCACAGGGGGAGCAATGAGTGCTGGGAAGTCCCTTTCCTTTCCGGACTTGCTCAATCACGTCATAGAGCAGTAGCCTTGGCTACTAGATTTAGGATTACCCTGGGGTAATCTCTTGATCCTGAAGAAGACCTGTTCTGAGCCTCCAGAGCCTGCCCACTACTAGGAATATCCTCTTGGTCTTCTCAGACAAACAGAACAGAGAGCACTGACAGAGTGGCTTCCACAGCAAGAATTTGTTTTCTCACAATTGGAGGGCAGAGGTCCAAGATCAAGTCACTGGTAAACTTGGCTCCTGGTAAGGGAACCTATTTATTTGCTTGTAGACCACCATCTTCTTCGTGTGTCCCTAACACACGCACACACACACACACACACACACACACACACACACACACATGGGAAGTGATGTCTTTTATATTATATAAGGACACCAATTTTAAAGGATCTATTTAAAGGGTCTATTCTTATGAGTAATTTTACTTAGTGACCTCCTTAAAGGCCCTGTTTCCAGTAGAATCACATAAGTGTTTTAGAGTTAAAAATACAAATTGGAGAACAACAAAATAAAGTCTTTATCATTCTGCTGCTTACATGCAATGATATCTTTTAGGAATAATGGGCTCTGATTACTTTGTTGTTGTTGTTGTTTTATTTTTCAAGACAGGGTTTCTCCATGTAGTTTTGGAGCCTGTCCTGGATCTCGCTCTGTAGACCAGGCTGGGCTCAAACTCACAGAGATCCTCCTGGCTCTGCCTCTCAAGTGCTGGGATTAAAGGTGCGCCACCACTGCCGGGTTAAATTCTGATTACTTTGTAAAGAGGGAGGTAGTACCCCATTTTTGTCCCTGTGGAGGTGCTCCATCAAAATGTAGCTTCATGGAGCATGTGAAATACAAGGTCTTATTCCTAAACCAGGACATCCAGTTTGTGTCCAGAAACTCATGCTACTCTGCATAAATAATTCTATTTTTCCACTTGGACGCATATTTTCACATTTCTGGCACTCCAGGATGCCCTAAGACTCTACGTGAACCGTGCTGACCTGACAAACACAACCCCACATCACATCAATGGTACATGAATAAATTCATGGCCCACATTAAATATAATTACATGACAATTATACAGTTGCAACTTAATTGAATTTTTTATTTGTGGAGATACAATTCAAGATCTATTAATTTTAGGCAAGCAGTCAGCCACTGAGCCACATTCACAGGTCTAATATCTATGAATTTTCAGTTTTCCTACTTCAAAACCAATATTGTTTTCAAGAGTCAGCTTTTTACGGGCCCTTAAAGTCATTCATACCTTAAGCACAGTACCAATTATGAACAGAATGTCCTGGATGACAGCTGGCAACCCCAGTAAGCTGCCAGAGCACTGTCAAGATCCTGAGACCCTTTGGTTTGCTTGATCTGTTCTGGTGCAAAGGTATATAATGAAGCTCATATTGCTGTGCAAATTACATTCAACCTGATGCAATGCAGAAAAAAAATGAAAATGCCAGAATAAACTAATTTACCTGAAATTGATACATATACTGCACACAATTCCTTCAGAATTAAATAGATTTTAGTCCCAAACTAATGGGACTGAAATAGACCCATGGACCACAAGTTGCTAATCTATTTGTTTTATTTTTTTAAAGTATCAAAACAGGATACATTCTGTGAATCAGCATATTTGGCAGGGAAAGTCTCAAAGAAGCCCAAACAAAACATTTTATCACATTCTACTACCTGAAATGTATTTATTCTTGAGCTCAAGGCTTTGCACTTGACTAGAGTTATACGTTTGAGAAAAGTAAAGCCCAGAACTCAAGGAGTTATTTACATCTTTGTTTCTTGAGTGATTGGATACACTTATTTTTCTTCTTTTTTTTTTCCCAATTTAGTCTCTGTAGAGACTGTCAAAAATTGCCAATGCTGAGTGTATCACAAGTTATTACAGCAGGTATTGGGAAAAATTTTAGTTAGCAATAATTGTGCCTAGGATAAACCTCACTGGCTATGATACTGCAACTAAGAGCAGTATTGTACTAAGAGAATTGTGGTGGTCCAGGGGGCAAGCACATGGTGCAGAGGAAGCAGATGAGTGAGGGTCAGGGGCCTTGCTATGGAAAGGCACAGGAAGAATGGACACAGACAGCCATCATAGTTCCACAGGCACACCTGCAGGTTTACTCACGTTCGATAGCTTACCAAAGATGAAAGATAAAAAGATAAAGAAAAATACAGATTGGGGCAACAGAGTAATGGAACAACACAAAGAAGAAAAACAGAATCAGAAGCAAAGGAGAGAGAAGACCCAGATATTAGAAGAACCCATTTGAAGAAAGCAGAGAGGATAACCAGAAGCAAAGCAAACAAATACATATAAATAAACATATATCACATATACATAAATATACACAGATACATATCACATAAATCATACACACACATATGGATTAGGGGCAACATGTGTGTGTGTGTGTGTGTGTGTGAGAGAGAGAGAGAGAGAGAGAGAGAGACAGAGAGAGAGACAGAGAGAGAGACAGAGAGAGAGACAGAGAGAGAGACAGAGAGACAGAGAGAGACAGAGATAGAGACAGAGACAGAGGGAGGCTGAAGTGATAACCATTGCCTGACTTTTCCTGAGATGGGCTCTCGTATGTCTTGACTGTAAGCGCTGATTAGGAATCTATTCCCAGTGAGAACTTCACACCACCACTCCTCTCCTTTCCCTCCCCTCCCCTTTCTCCCTCTTTTCCTGCATCATCCTCTTTTGGTTTCCTGAGACAAGATCCTACTCTGAAGCTGGGCTGGTTTTTAATTCCTGGCAACCTTCCCACCTCAACTGCTCAGTTCCTGGGACTGCAGGCGTTCTTCACCCTCTCCTTGCTGTCTGGTGGACTCCTCTCAGGGAGGGAGATGATGGGCCAGCATTTTAGAGCGCTTTGTTTGCTGGCCACTGGGCTGAGCACTCACACTTCCCTGTCACATTCATTCTTCATGCCCAAGCTGGAAGGAGGTGTTGTCTCTATCACAGTGAGCATTTTCCCATGAATGAATATTCCCAAGAATGTTATGGAGCTGGCATGTGAACCCATAACTGTACATGGCTTTCTCCCATGTGTGCCTTTTCCCTCCTAAGAACTGCTTCACTTTAACTAAAATATGATTGGAAGCCTAATGAAAGAGTTCTGAGATCCATTTGCAAAGAGTGTTGTGTCTCAGTACCTCTCACACAGCCCTATGATCGCCTCTACCTTACAGAAGCGGGGAGTACCTTTAAGATGGACTTCCCTAAGATTTCATTCTCTCTTTCAGTTATACTAAGAATGAAAAGGAAACCAATTACCTAATCCAAGTAACCTCTGCTATCTGACTTTACTTTGGGTTGAATTTAAAGTGGGTGCTTTTTCCAGGAAAAGCAAGCAAAATAAACAATGTATTATTGTTGATGCTACCAAAGGACCCAATGTCCTCATTCAGTTTGGTTTTATTCCCTTTATTATCACAGAATTTCAGTGGGCTTTTTTTTCCCCAAAATTTAGTGTGGGGAATGTCAGATTATCCCATGAGCTTATTTTTTCTTGATGAATGTTAGAGCTACATTGCTGAGTTTGTAAGTAACTTAGTGGGTCTCATTCCTGTATTTCTGTAATGCTGAATGCCCCTACTGGTTTCTTAATGAAATAAAGTGGTAATGCAAGCCATGTGAAGAAAGGCATCATGTTTACTCTGCTGCAACAACCAGCAACAATCATTTGGGGGGCCTAGATATTGCCATGGTGGGAAATATTAGCATTGTTTATAAATACTCTGTTTCTCCCCTTTCCAGGCACATAACAGAACACTTCCTCAGGGCTCCCCCAAAGTTGGGCATGACCATGTAAATTGTTTGGGCCAATGAGATATGAACAGAAGTGAGATATATCCTATCTATGCAGAACATCTGAGTTGCCATACCCTCTTTCTTACCTTGAAAAAACATGGAGCTCATTCCAACAGCTCATTGCAACAGTCTGTATCAACAGTGACTGGAGACACATGCTATCCATATGGAATAAGAACATGGGCAAGAACTACAGCTTCTGTCGTTATAAACAACTAGCAACTGTTTTTCAAATATGAAAGCATAGCTAGCTTACCTGGTTGGCACAGAAATTAGTATCAAAACAAATGTGTTCCCAAACAAAATCTACAAGTTTGATACTGACTTGGTGATAGGTAGTGGGTGACATGGAAGCTGTTCATGAGAATAGGCCATCTCAACAATCATATTGTGAAGTGATAAAATATTTAGCAAAATTGGCACATATAACAACTTAGAAGACCTAATATGTCCACAGCATTAGCAAAGCAGTTAGAAAATATAGACCGAAAGAAGCTGGCAAGATGGCTCCACAGGTGCATGCTACACATGCCTGATAACTTGAGTTTGATCCCCTGAACCCATGTGAATATGGAAGGAGACAACCAATACCACAGAGTTGTCCTTGAACCTCCACCCATGCACAATGGCACACACACAATACTGAAAGGCTTTTGCACACACACAAAAGTAAAACTCAGCCTTGTAATAAAGATCAAATTAAAGTTACAAGTACAACCAACTACTAAAACCTCTGAATGGATCTCAGAGTAAGGATCACAGCATCTAGCAAATGTTTTAATATAGAAAGATTAGTTCAAGAAAACCAGACAAAGGCTACTCCCTCCTACTAAAGCCTGACAGGCTTAAGACACCTACAATTAAGAAAATGAGGGGCACAGAAACAAGAAACAAAGAAATAAAGAAAACCTCATAGGAAGAACTACAGGTGCAGTTATTGTAGCTGACTGGAATTGAAGTTGCATTGTGTTTTAGGTGTGTGTGTGTGTGTGTGTGTGTGTGTGTGTGTGTGTACCAGTGAGTGCCAGTACACGTGTACATGGCCCACTTGTGGAGTCATTGCTCAGGCATCTACTTTTTTTGTTTCAGACAGAGTGTCACTTGTTAGCCTGGAACTTTGTCACATACTCCAGGCTAACTACCTGCCTGTGAGCTTCCAGGGATCCTCTTATCTCTGCCTCCCATTTCCCAGTGCTTGGATTACAGGCACACAGTCAGCTTTTTAATCGGGCCCTGAGGATCCAAACTCAGGTCTTCATAGTTGTTGAGGCAATTCTTTACAAACTGAGCAGTCTCCATAGGCTGTAGTAAAAAGTTTTGAGGACTTCAACAGTTAAAAGAAACTTTAAGCCAGGCAGCGGCAGGCTTTAATCCCAGCACTCGGGAGGCAGAGGCAGGCAGATCTCTGTGAGTTCGAGGCCAGCGTGGGCTACAGAGTTCCAGGAAAGGCGCAAAGCTACACAGAGAAACTCTGTCTCGGGGAGTGCGGGGGGGGGGGGGGGGGGGGGGGTGGAGAAGAAGAAGAAACATTAATCTGCACTGAAGGAGGCTCTACCTGTTTAAGACATAAAACCCCCTTTGGGTCCCAGCTATCAATAGGTAGTAAGTGGTAGAAAGTCTTTGAAGGTCTAAGGAAAGCATAATCTCTAATGTCCACTTCAGATATGGCCAAGGATTATTATGGAAAGAATAATCAGAAAGCAGAACCAAGGACCACAAAAAATAAATAAATAAAAAATAAATAAAAATAAAACAGCATTTATAAGAGTCCCCTTAAATTTATGGAAACTCCCTGCTAGAGAATATTTCCCACAAACACTGTGGAAGTTCAGAACCAAATAGAAGTAATTACAGTGGTGGCCTTTACCCCCAGGGTTTGAAAGCTGAACAGATAATTATTTTCTCCTTTTGCATGTATCTTTCCATATCAAAAGAACGAGACCTAGATCAGGAGGGTCATCCATAATCACGTGTGACATTATTCTAAAGCATTGTATACTGTGTAAAATATGTTCAGATATTTTGTTTCATCCTTGCCATAACTTTAAAAGTAAACATTATGCTTTGACTTTGTAGATGAGAAAGCTGGGGCTTAATAATAAACTGCTTTGCAAGTCTGTATAGCAAAATCTTGTTTTTATGTGCTTTCCAGTAACTAGTCTGAAAACATACAAGAGTAAATTCTTAATTATTTTAAAAGAAAGACTAAGATAAAAACAAATTTCAAAAGTTAATTTAAGTTACCAGCCTAGGGAAACAGGGCTGAGTAAAACAGAAACAAGGAATTTGATGGCCAGGAAGCAACACTTGGGAGAGTACTTTCCAGGGAATAAGACCAGGCCATAGAACTAGAGAGGAATTGTCTACACTGAAGTCACTCTGATGCACTGCTTAAGTGTAGGCCCTCACATCTCTCACAAGTGAAACCAAATATTTACTTTATGAATAGTAAAGACAAACAACTTTGAGGAAGCCTTTGGATGAAGGCTGAAAAAAATTCCTGGTTAACTGTCCTAGAGAGATAATTACAAATGTACTGCCATGCCTAGAGATTTCATTCTATGACAAGGTATTTTGTATTCAACTTAATCACCAAAAATTAATTGTAAAAACCTGGACAAATACATATAGAACAACTTTTTGAAAACAGTTGCGATTGAAGTAACCAATCAATCAGTACATGAAGAACGACGGCCCTTAAGAATAGGACTGTCAGATTTACCCTTGTTTTTTTGTTTGTATGTTTGTTTGTTTTAGGTTGTGTTGTTTAGTCTTGCTTTGCTTTGAAAACAATAGATCCAAACTGAAATCACAATCTTACTGGTCTAAGGAGAGAAAGGGTAACTTCAGAATAGCCAAAGAGTTTAGTACTTCAGAGTCTAAACTCCTAGTGCAAAGATAACCACAAAGAAGAAGCTAACACCCTGTGTTCAGGTGCCATTTAAATCATGGGAAGATGCTACCGTGTGGAAGAATAGCTCAAGACTCCAGAAACCTAATACAATGAGTTGCTGGAAGGCTAAAGACCTGGCAAGGTCTTAAAAAACAGTGTGATACTGGGGATTAAAGTTCCCAAACTGCTAAACAGGAAGGATCCTAATAAACACCCCAAGCTTTCGGTGGGAACTTCAAAAAGAGCATGAGAGGAAGGGCATTTGCCTACGGGAAAAGACCAAACACAAGGAGGATGGAGAGACTGCTTCCAAACTCAGCCCTTGGTATATGCGGATGAACTGCCAGTTCTCTGACAAAAACAAACTAGAATCTACCATGCTGAACAATAACACCAACTGGGCAGTCGTTCTCAACCTTCCTAGTGCTGAGACCCTATACTACTGCATGTTGGGGTGACTCCCCCCCAGCCACAAAGTTACTTTCATTGCTACTCCATAACTGCAATTTTGACACCGTTATGAATCATAATGTAAATATTTTTGGAGATAGAGGTTTGCCAAAGGGGTCATCATGACCCACAAATTGAGAACTGCTGATGCAGAGCCTTTGCAGTTTTCTAAGGTACCAGACTCCAATAAAAATCATAAGATGTACTAAAAGGACAGGACCAAAGGATTGAAAGCAAATAGAAAAACAAAGTGTCCACAAGAGATCTAATATTTTAAGTTATCAGACAGAAACTTTAAAATAACTATGTTAATATTCACGAAAATAAGAGGATATGTTTTTAGACTGACAAGGTAATTTCACAGAAGCCCTGAATCTGCTTTTTAGAAGTCAAGTAAAAATTACAAAACTAAAAACTGTCACAAAAGTTGACCTTAGTAATTTTATACAGTAATGTAATAGGAAACACAACACAGTAAAAATGATTATTGAACTAGAAAACAGGTCGTTGGAAATATTCAAAATTTCAGAGAAAGAAAATAACTACCACATAGAAACAGACTGGAGATATGTGGAAAATGGAACAAAACAAAACATAAAAAGTAACATGCATACAACTAATGTCTCAAGAGATAAGGAAACTTGAAATAAATACTGACAAGAACTTTCCAAAAGTGGTGAATTATATCAAATTACACATTCCACAAATACTATAAATGATAGGCAAGGTATATTTAAAGACAACCATACCTTGAAACGTCATATAGTTTTGAAGATTAAAAGAAAGATAAAATCTTAAAAGTAGATTAAAAACAAAATAGCCCATCAACTGTCTGATCATTGGTCCGGAGGAACTGATGGCTTTTCAATAGGACCTATGGACGGGGCACAATGATTAAATCATACTTTTAAATGATGGAAGAAAGTTCTGGTGCCTATGGATTTAATTCCCAAAAAGGAGGTTAAAAATCAATAGAGCCGGGCGGTGGTAGTGCATGTCTTTAATCCAGCACTCGAGAGGCAGAGGCAGGCGGATCTCTGTAAGTTCAAGGCCAGCCTAGTCTAAAGACCCAAGACAGGCACCAAAACTACACAGAGAAACCTTGTCTTGAAAAAAAAATCAATAAATAGCCCAGGGATGTGGTCAATTTTGGAGAAAGCTCCAGGAGCAGCTAAAAAAAGTAGTGTGTGTGTGTGTGTGTGTGTGTGTGTGTGTGTGTGTGTGTGTGCGTGCGCGTGCGCGCGCGCGCTTAGGTAAAACTATCTGAGTATGTTTGTTAGGAATATTTGATTTATGATGTTATTGAGCGCCAGCATTCCTCTGTTTAGTTTTCACCTGAATGGCCTGGAGTTATTGAAGTCACCCACTATCACTGAGTGAGGGTTAATATGTGGTTTCAGCTGTAGTAGTGTTTCTTTTATGAACTTAGGTGTCCTTGTGTTTGGTGCATAAATGTTTAGAATTACAATATCCTCTGGGTGGACTTTTCCTTTGATGAGTATGTATCATTGATGAGTATGTAATATCATTTCCAATCTTTTCTGATTAGTTTTGGTTTGAAGTGTATTTTGTCAGATGTTAAAATGGCTACAGCTGCCTGCTTGTTGGGTCTATTTCCTTGGAATGCCTTTTTCTATCCTTTTATTGTGAGGTAAATATCTATCCTTAATGGCAAGGTATATTTCCTGGATGAAGCACAAAGATCCTTTTTTCTAATTCAATCTGTTACTCTGTGTCCTTTTATTGGGGTAATTAAGACCATTGATATTGAGAGTTCTCAGTGAGCAGTTTTATTCATTCCTGTTATTTTGTCGTCATCCCCCCACCCCTACTTTTAGATTGCTCTTCTGGGATTATATTTATTCCTTGTGTCTTCTTGGGTGTGGTTAGCCTCTTCAAACTGAAGGTTTCGTTCTAGTGCCTTCTGTGGAGCTGGACTGGTAGATTAAAAACTGCTAAAATGTGGTTTAACCATGGAATACTTTTCTTTCTTCCTTGATTGTGATTAATAGTTTTGCAGGGAATAGTAGTGTGGGTTAGCATCTGTGGTTTGCAGAATGTCTGTACAGGCATTCTGGTTGTCAGTCTCCATTGAGAAGTCAGATGTTATCTAATGGGCCTGCCTTTATATGCTACTTGGTCTGTTTTCCTTGAAGCTTTTAATATTCTTTCTTTGTTCTGTACATTTAGTGTTTTGATAATTATGTGTTGTGGGGAATTTCTTTTCTGGTCCTGTCATTTTGGTGTTCTGTATACTTCTTTTACCTTGATAGTAAACTCCTTAAGACTAGGGAAATTTTCTATGACACTGTTAAAAATATTTTCCATGCCTTTGAACTGAGTTTCTTCTCCTTCCTCTATCCTTATTATTCATAGATTTGGTCCTTTAATAGTGTCCCTGATTTCATGGATGTTTTGTGCCTGGATTATTTTTTGGGTTTAATTTTTTTTTTTTTGACAGAGCTATCCATTTCTTTTACCTTGCTTCCAAGACCTTGGATTCTTTCTTCTGTGTTTTGTAATCTGTTGGTGAGGCTTACCTCTAAGGTTTTTGTTTGACAGCCTACAATTTTCATTTGTTGTTTTATTTCGGTTTGGGTTTTCTTTAATGATTCTATTTCTCTGTTTCACTTTCATTATTTCACTCAGCTGTTGGTGTTTTCACAGACTTCATTAAGGGATTTATTCACATTCTCTTTAAGGTCCTTGAATATATTCATAATTGCTATCTTGAAGCCCTTGTCTTGTGCTTCAGCAATATTGTATTTCTCAGGTCTAATGGAATAGGGTTAAAGACTTCTGGAGGAGGCATATTGTCTTGGCTGTTTGTGTTTGTGGTTTTGCACTGGGATCTTTGCATCTGGAATTATGATGTTTAAGATGTTTCTTGATGTCAATATCTGGTCTTGTTGGGTGGATGTTCCATTCTTTGGTTGTTGCTGCCATCTCTGCATCCTAGAAAACTGTGGTGCCTATGGAGTCCTTGGTAGAGAGTGCTTCTGTGACAGGCTGGTAGATGACAGAAAGGAATGGAGATAGGCTAGAAAAGAAGGCTGAGAGGGCAAGAACTCAGATTGGTCATTATATTTACTTTTAATTATGTATATGTATGTTTGGGCATGTTCCTGTGAGTGCAGTGATTTTTGTGTCTGTGTGTGGGTTTGTTCTTGTGTGTATGTGGGGGTGGGGGTATATTCCCGGTGCAGGTGCCCTCACAGGCCAGAGGATGGCCCTTGGATTCCCTGGAACTGGAGTTATAATCAGTTGTGAGCTACCTGAGTAAGTGCTGGTAATAGATACAAGGTTTTTTTTGCAAAAGCAGTGTGCACTCTTAACCACTGAGCCATCCATTTCTCAAATTCTGCACTAAACTTTTGAATGTTGAAGTCTTTAAAAACTAAACTTTAATTTAAACTAAATGTGTCTTAGTTACTCTTGATCTGTGAATGCTTTCTTTTGTTGCATAAGCTTTCTTTTGCTTAGGAGAAGATTCCTTAGGCATTTCTGTTTTATAAGTTGGAAGCTTAGCTGGGTAGGGTCTTGCCCTGAGGGCACCATTCCCTTTATTCCATTCCTTCTCATCTCTTCCAGCACAAAGCAAAGTTCTAACTTTGAATTTCCTAGTGTTCTTTCTCTCCTTAAACTGTACAGTCTGTATTTCTTTTCCCTTGCTTGCATATTTAGTTGTAGATCTGCATAAGAGTAATCACTAATAACCACATGACACAGTCAATATTAGAATGTCTTGAAATCTCCTCTGCCAGTGATATTACTCCAAAACTCTTCAATTTAGCCTCCAGCAGATTTTTTTTTTTTTTTTTTTGGAACTGGGGCAGAAAAAAAAAAAGCCATGTTCTTTACCAAAACATCAAGAGAATGGTCTCTAGCCCAGTTGCTAATATTGTTCCCTCCTAAAACCTCTTAAGCTGGGCCTCCACAGTTTACATTACTCTCACCACTACTGTCTCCCAAGCTCTTATTAAGATAGCTGTTAATCCCTGTTTATAGCATTCAAAGTCCACATTCTTCCAACAACCCACGTGGTCAGGCCTGTCACAGCAATACACCACTCCTTGGTACCAACTGCTGTCTTGATGACTGTTCTATTGCTGTGCCGAGATCCCATGACCAAGGCAACACTTACAGAAAGAATCATTTAATTAGGTGCTTGCGTACAGTTGGAGAGGGTGAGTTCATAACCATTGTGGTGGGGAGCATGGCCGTGGGCAGACATGGTGCTGGAAGCAATAGCTGAAAGCTTATATCTGATCCACAAGCAGGAGGCAGAGAGAGAGAGAGAGAATGGAGAAGGAAGAGAAGGAAGGAGGAAGTGTGTATTGGCCTGATGTGGGCTTTTAAAACCTCAAATCCCATCCCCATCCCCAGTAACATACCTCCTCCAACAAGGCCACACCTCCTAAACCCTCCCAAAATAGTCCCACCAACTGGAAACCAATTCAAACATGTGAGCCTAAGGGGACCATTCTTCTTCAAATCAGCAAAGACAGTATTTCAAGCCATCACTTACAGAGCTATAAAATGTCTTACAAAATCTATGTCATAAAGTATTAGGGTGTGCTGTACTACATGTGATTTCCCACTGAAACTCAAATTCTTTTCTGTGTCTACATGTGTGCACATGTTCATGTATGTGCATGCAGATACATGTACATGTGTGGGTATATGGTAGAGGCCAGAGGGACAACCTTGCCTATTATTCCCCATTCTCTCACTAAATTGGAACTCACCAATTAGGCTAGGCTGGCTGGCCAGAAAACCCCAGGGATCGACTTGTCTCCATCTCCTAGTGCTAGGTGCTAGGGTCATGTGTGCCCCTTCAAACAGCGGTTATAATGTGTGAGTTCTTGGTATCAAGTTCTGGTCCTCATGAATGTAAGGTAGGCACTTAACCACTTGAGTTATCTCCCTCACCCTCAAATTATTTTTCAAACACACACACACACACACACACACACACACACACACACACACACACACTTTTCTTTTTCCTTTTTATGGATTGCTCTTATAACAGTGGCTCTCAATTTTTGATTATCACCCAAGAAGGCCCTAAAAGGCAAAATCCAAGGATTCTAAGTTTCGCTGATGCCCCTGAAGTTCATCTTAACAGGTGTAATAGATGATTCTGATGTAGGTGTTGTAAGGAATATACTAAATAAAATCACCACCCTAGAGCATACTGCCTCTCTTTTCTGGAGGCAACCCCCTTAAATGGTACTGGAAGGTAGCTCTAGATTTCAATTCTGGTCAGCCTTATTGCCCATGGTAGACTATATTGTCTTTGCTTCCTATATAAATATGCTGTTTGTTTTCTTTTCACTGAAACCTTATAGGACAGACAAGGAACCGTTTTTATATTATATGAACCTCTGAAGAGATATAAATTGGGCATGTTGTAAGTATGAAGTATGTCTATGATATGTAATAAGCTAAAAAATTGTCTATAACACCAACAAGATTGATGCTTCTCTTGAGTTTTAATCAGCATGCTGATTTATCTTGTTTTATTTGGATCCTCCAGGACTTCACAAAATGCCTGTAGATGTTGGTGTCAGGTTCCTAAATATAGTTATCCTAATTATCAGGTAGGAGTCTATGCTTAACATAAATTCATACACATACAAGGCTGAAATGTTATTGATAGGGAGCCAGCTCAGATGACCCAATTGTGAAAAGCTAGTTGTCATTCTGGAATGCTTAGAAAAGTGCTCTGGTGACCTGGGCAGATGTTCTTCCAAAGTAGAGCTGGAGTCAGTTTGGGTTCAGACGCAGTCTTCTCAGGGAATGTGTATGTTGAGCAGAGTCCTGATGGCAGAGCCACTCACCCCCACCAATGTTTTTACAGTCATGGAAGTGCTGTTTCTTTACCCTTTGGAGCTAGAATGTGGCTGTAGTTGAATCGAGTGCTGTGATGCCAGAAATGAGGCCTCTATCTGTAACATCTGCACAAACACGTCCATTTCATCTGTCTAGGTATTTACATCCACAATAACAGGAAGTAAGAAAGGAGCTGCCTTCTGCTTCCCAGTGATATCCTGTCCTTAGCTCCTTTCCTGCTGTGAGCCCCTAACCTAGATGTCTACACTCCATAGATGTGCCACTATGATGCTAGGTCAGCAGCACGTCACAAACAACAAGGCAACTACCATGACTAGGTGAACAAAGCAGTCAATTGGATTTGATGTTAGCAAGCAAATAAAAATAAGTATTTTCTAGAGTAGGAGTCTAATTAGATGGGAAAGATGCAAGGTGAACTACTAAGGACAAGCTGCCCTAGGGCTGCAACTAGATAAACCTTCATGCACATGGGATATGATGGGAGAGCCAGGTAGGGGAGCCAAGTCCAGATCTAGGATTCAGATGAATAGGAGCAGGTCATCTGAGGCAACAAGCTCTCACCATTAGCAAAATGTCAACCACAAAGAGTAGACAAACAATTTGAAAGTCATGAAGGGGGAAACTGACCATAAGATCTTAAAAATGAGGCCACTTTGGAAGATGCAGATCAGTAGGGGGCTGGCATTTAGACAATTTGTCAGCAAGTGGCACCCAGTGTCAGGAGCAGGATTTGTGTCCCAAAACTGACAGAATGACATGGGGAAGTATTAATAGGGGATAGGAAAAGCTCCTGGCATGTGGGCCACAGGAAGATTTATGCAGGTGGATCCCTAGGCTTAGAAGTACTAGGCAAGAGGAAAATCACTGCAGAATTTAAGAGCTATAAGGGATTTTGATGAACAAGCTCCCAGTCATCAAGCTATCAGAAAGGTAGATTTGATACTCAGGCCCGCAGAAAAAAATAATCAGACTGGGAGTCAAGTGGAGCTCACCTGCATCCCAGCTTCAGCAGCGGGAATAGTCCTATCGGTGTACTTCCTAGGAAGTCATTGCTACTCACACATTATACAGAAAGACCACCACTGAATGGACTTCGGATTCTCCCGCCTTTTCCACTATGCTGTATGCTCCTTGGTTTTCTCATCTCTTACTGCAATCATGAGCTAGAGAATGTCAGAGCAGGGAAGGGCCCTGGTGATTAAACAAAACTCTTAGTGTAGATGGGAAACAGGCTTAGAAAAGAGATGTGACTTGTTTGGGTCCCAAAGCAGGTCATCTATCCAGTAATCTTCACCCTAGACTTTTACTCACTAAAGTTACAGTAAGTGGCAGGTTTATTGAGGAAATCTAGCTGTGTAATGATTATTGGACTTTTGTGAATTAGGGTACATCATTGTTTATGTTTGTACAGAATTTCCTTTTACTCTTTTACAGAATTTGATTTACTTTTTCTGAATATTAGAGAAGATTCCAGATGTCCCTGTAATTCTCACTTTTATCTAGCTGAATGAAGGGTAGAATATCAGCTCCACAAAAGGAATTGTACTAAGCTGTGAACATGGGCAGTTGAGAATAGGTTATTTCAGAGGCAGTGTCCAGGAGATGGTCTCATTTTATACAATTTACACAGAAAGAGAAAGATGCTCTTTAATTTTCTCTAGTACTTTAATAAAGGATTTTCAGGAGATGACTCGGCATGTTCAGCTTTACTGAAATCATGTCATGCCAGGTATAGAGTACCAGTCAATCACCCCTTTAGGAAAAATGGGAGACAGTTTAAGAGTGGATGACCCTCAGACCAGACATCTGTGGTTTGGCTTTTCTGGGATAACCTCACCACAACTCCATTTATTCAGGGATATTTTTGGAAGATATAGAATTGGAGAAATTCCAAGGAAGGGAAATATGAAGAAAATTCTTAAAATGGATTAGTAGAGAAGGCATTAAACCATTTGTGTACACATACATCTACACATGCACACATATGCCTATAAAATTTTTAAGTGGATCTCTATTTTTAATATGTACTTGGAAAATGCCCAAGGAGCTTAGTGAAAACAGACATTCTTAGATGTCCAAACCCAGATCTTGACACTGTTAATCTTCTTAGACACCAGGAATCTGTTGCCCTAAGAACTTAGTGTCTAACACTTAACTCTGGTAATTAAACACAAATTATTTTTCAAAATTACTCAGTCTAGAGTAGATTTTTGACTATTATTTATTTTCCTTTGTGTTTGCTAATGGTAGCTCTGACTGTTTAGATCTCACTGTATAACATGAGCAGACCAGCCTGGTCCTCACAAGTGCTGGGATTAAAGGCATGTGCCACCACCAACAGCTTATTTATTTTCTTAAATGAAGAGCTATGAATTGTCCCTCGAAGGGGTAGGCTTGTCCTTGGATTTGGGAACTGTAACTCAAAAAACTCAGAGTCACTGATTTAGTCCAAGTCAGTCACTGTAGAAAAGGAGATGAAGACTCAAAGTTAAGTAGCTTCCACAAGTTAGCCAATGGCAAGACACACACACACACACACACACACACACACACACACACACACACACCCCAAAAAAAAAAACCACCCACAAACCTGCCCTCCACTTTGAGGAAGCTCTGATTTCAGGTCTTGTTCTCAGGAGGGACTGTGAAAGCAGCCCCAGTTTTGCTTCATTCTTGCTTGCTGACTTAAGGGGCCTCTCCCTTCACTTGTGTTAGGTCCCTTAAGAAGTAATACTTATTAAAAATTAATCCACTCACGACAGACATCATGGCACATGCCATTAATCCCAGCACATGGCAGGCAGATATCTGTGAGTTCTAGTCCAGCCAGGACTACATAATGTGACCCTATCTAAAGTAATAATAACACCAATCCACACACCTAACCTTTTTTGTTTTTTTCCTTTGATACAGCCTTAAAAAATAGAACATTCTCTGGATTTTCTCATGTTAAACAATAATCTACTTATTTGGCATGTCCTCTGGCCATAGTATAAATGGTATAGAATAACAGTAGCTGTTCATGAATAGAGACATGTGTCTTTGAACATGAGTTACTCATAAGCAGCAGAGCTTACTTGTTAACATAAAGTGGAAAAGAAAACTCAGACAAGCCTCTGGAAGCCAGAGATGCAAATGTCTGTATAGATAAGAAAATTGTTAGACTCAAATGACACTTAGCAATGGTTTTGTAAAATCAGCTACGCTGTCCTACTTTAGTAGTAGCCTTTTACTAGAAATGCCTAAACCTATTGCTATATTCTGCTAAGTTGATTAATAAAAAATATTTATTACACAAATCCTTTCTGTTGACAAGTTAAAATGGAGTCTCATCTTTCATATCTCCCTGAAGATTGCCACCTTGTGAGATTGAAAATACTCATTAAATTCCATCACCAGCAGTACAAATGAGAGGGCGATTGTTTTTAAGCATGTGAGGAGAATTGCTGGTAAACTCATTTGTTTGGATATCATTAACAGAACAATCGGTGTGGATCTCCAGGGGGTCCTCATGACCTTTGCTCGCAATCTCTTCATCATCCATCAAGAAATATCAGCACCTAATATGCAAGGCGAGACCAATTTTAAGGTGAGGTGTTAATTAACTAACGATCCTGGTTAATTTCTATACAAGGGCTGAAAATACCTCATGCTGTATTGTAAACAAGTGCTAAACCATCTTTTTTTTTTTTCTTGTAAACCGTACACATTTTACAATGAGCAGGGTCAATTTTGTAAGGTTCCCATTGAACTCGTTAGTTAAATTTAATAGTTTGAAACTTTTTCTTTGAAATATAGTAGACTTGCTTTAACTCGCTGCCATTTTGAAAGCCAGGCTCATAAGACAACAGAGCTCTCTGATGTTGGAGGTGAAGCTGAAACTTCACAATGGAACCCAAATCAAGACTGTAACTAATTTATGGTGTACCTCTCTGTACTTCACATAATGCATGTCTGGCTAGAGTGATTCCTGGGGAGCCTAGTTTCTAGAGCCAGACAGCCCTCAAACTCAAGAAAAACAGTGTTCGTTAAGAGAAGGGGAAGAAAAACCCAAGCACCTATGTGGGCCATCCACCCACTCCATTTCTCCAAAGGGAGGTGGCCCTTCACCACTAACCTTTTTAAGCTTCCATACAGCCTCTAAAGATCCAAAGTCTCCAAGCTCTAGAACGCAGAAGATAACTGCTATAAAGAGCTGATGGTGTGGTCCTGATGAGCAAGTTTTTAATCCGACTCCCAGCATAGGCCTTAGCAGTATTTTAGTGGATCACATGACTCTAAGGATTCAAATGGAAACCACATGTCATTTTTCTCTTAAATAGAAATCGCAAGCTTCATATAAAACATTAATCTCTTTTTTTCACTCAGGCTAGGGTTTAACCCCTTTAATAACAATGCTTCATTCTTTAAAGTGATTTAAGACCTAACAGACTGACCATTGGATTTTGCATACCATGACCAAGAAAATTTGACAAAAATAAAGTAAAAACTATCTAAAATGAACAAATTAGAATAAATTGGTGCTTCTGAACTTTTTGTGCTGCAATCCTATAGTCCAAGGACAAGCCCACCCTTTCTAGCTGCTGATCAATAGTTTCTCTTTTTTTAAGAAATCAAGTAATAGTCACAGTCAACTTGAACTTCAGAGTCAGTAATTTTGAAAAGTAACTTGTGTTTCATTACCAGAGTCCCTAAGAACAGATTGATTCCTGAGCTCTACCCAAATTAACAAAATTAGAATCTTTGGGTTGGGATTATGAGGCCCAAGAATGTGTCTCTTCACATAAGGCTCACTGCTGCATCAGTATTCGCAGTTTCCAGGAGATCTAACTGATTTGGATACAGTCTGACTGTGTTTCCCAGTGGTTCCTGTGGTGGAAGCTTGACCTCCAGTTCCCCAGTGATATGATACGAGAGGTGGTAGAACTTTTAAGAGATGGAGCTAGTGGAGAAATCCCATTTGGAAGAAACTGATGCAATTCTCATAGAATATTGTATAGTCCTTGCAGGAGAACAAGACTGGCCTCTCCCCACTTTCTAGGCTTCCTGACTCACCATGAGATCTCTCCCAGCTGAGTAGAGTTCCTACTATAGTGCCATCTGCTATGATGTGATGTAGCTAAGGGGTCAAAGGCTGTATTGATAATGGTACCAATCCTGGACTTGCAGTCTCCAAAGTTGTGAGCTAAATAAACTACATATATATGTATATATAATAGGATGAGATGGGTATAACAGAAATAAACCCATACTTTATGATCAATTAATTTCTAAAAGGATACTAAAACAATTCAGTGGAAGAAAAAGTGGTCTTTTTAATATAAAGTGTTGGAACAAACAAAACCTATAAATAATAAAGTTGGACTTCTCCAAGGTACCCTTTCCCAAAAGTTCTTAAGATGGATCAACAGCTGAAATAGAAGAATTAAAACTACCTGGTACATAAGAGGAAACACAGGTATAAGCCTTCATGACTTTGGATTAGCCACGATTTATTAGCTGTGTTGACAAAAGCAAACGTGATCAAAGTAAAAATAAATTATTTGGATTTTATCAAATAAAACATAGAATATGGTAAAAGATTTGCAAAGAATATATTTGAGAAGCCTATAGTATCAGGGTATATAAAAATACTCTTATAACACAATAATAGAAATGCAAAAAAAAACCCAGTTAAAATGCAAGCAAAGAATTTGAATAGATATGTCTTCAAAGTAGATACACAAATGGCCAATGTATGAATAAACATCATAAGACATTAATGAAATACAAATCAAGACCATACCTAGCTAAAGTGGCTATAATCAAAAATTAAAGAAATAACCATCATTTGCAAAGATTTGGAGAAAATGGCAACTGGAACCTTCACATAATGTTGTAAAAGAGTTTGGTAATTCCTTAATAAATTAAATATAAAAATTACCATATGATCCAATAATTCTATTATTAGATACATATATCAAATAATAAAAAACATGTATTTGTACATTAAGGTTCAATGAAGCATGATTCATAATAACTAAAAAGTATAAACAATCCAAATGTATGTCAGTGAGAAAAAAGTGAATTCCATTACAGTATATGGACAATAGTCATATAATGGAATACTGTGGAATATTGTTCAGCCATAAAATAAGTAATGTGTTGACAGTGTATATATTACAACATGGATGAACGTTGAAGACACTGTGCTAAGTGAAAGAAACCAGTCATAGAAAGATAAGTCCTGTATGATTCCATTATATGGAGTGAGCAAAGCAAGCCAATCCATAGACAGGAGATGGGATGGTGGTTGCCAGGAGCTGGGGAAAAGGGAACAAGTGCTAATGGGCACAAGGTTCCAATCTGGAATGATAAAGATGCTATGAACTTACACAGTATGTTTGGCTACCACACTATAAAGAGATGTCTCATATAGTATGTAGACAATTCCTTAGTACACATAAAGGAAAACAGGAAGGTGTCAGTTTTGTTCCCCGAAAACAATGAAAATAGTCTTTCAGCTTACTAGCCCTCCTTTTAAAGTGTCTTAGACTGTTACTTCTTGATTTTTTTCTAATCTATAATGGATTAATGCTTTTTTTCTGGTACACCAAGTTGACTAGAAAAATAAAATAAAAATAAACCTGAAGATTGCAAAATATAATCCTAATGTTTTCGTTGTTGGATTTAATACATATAAAAATTCTAGGATATAAAAAATTTGAGTTCTATCTCTTTTTTGTTTGTTTGTTTGTTTGTTTGATTTGTTTTTCAAAACAGGGTTTCTCTGTATAGCCCTGGCTATCCTAGAACTCACTCTGTAGACCAGGCTGGCCTTGAACTCACAAAGATCCACCTGCCTCTGCTTCACAAATGCTAGGATTAAAGGCATGTGCCACCATCCACCTGGCTTCTAGCTCATTTTTTTAAAGCTCACATCAGCAAGTCTAATAATCAGTAATATGTGGATGGGTGCCATTGAGTGGAACACAATTTGAGCAGAATTGATCTAAACCATTCTGAACTCCAAAAAGGGATAATAAATACTTGAGGGTTAGATGTTATAAGAAATCTTTAAAGTAATAAATATTGTTTTTACTATTATTCACAGAGTACCATTAATGATATTGAAAGCATTTTAGGAGTAACAGAAGAAAATAAAATGACTTTTGAAGGAGAAAAAGAGTCCAAAGACAAGGAGGAAGACCTGTATGAGCCTGTTGAGATATACAAAGACACATTATGACTGGATCCCTGTCTAGAGAAAGGACAATATTTCCTTTGCTATTAGTGTAAAAGTGGAAAAGTTAGTTTCCTTTGCTTGCCAAGAGGTAAATCAGAACAAATTGTAATGTAATAGTCTTTAAAATCTTGTTTATTATGTGATGTTACTTTACTCATTAAACAAACCTATTGGTGTTCTCACTTGTGAATGGTTAAGTAATCCCTTCCTCCTCCCAAAGTAATCTAATAGTGGCCCCAGAAAAGAACAAAAGCAGAAAGAAGCCTTTGGCTCACTCCTACATCCACTTCATGATTTCAGTACTGTGACATTCTTGTTTTCTGTTACAAGAGTCACTTAGCTTCTGCATTTAGGAAGCAGATGCAGAGATCCACAGCCAAGCACCAGGCCAAGCTCCAGGGGTTGAGTCAAAGAGAGAGAAGAAGATTCTATGAGCAAGGGGCATCAAGATCATGATGGGGAAACCTACAGAGACAACCAAACCAAGCTAGTGGGAACTCATGAACTTAGACCAACAGCTGTGGAGCCTGCATGGGACTGGACTAGGGCCTCTGCATATTGAGACAGTTATGTAGCTTGAGCTGCTTAAGGGGCCCCTGGCAGGATCCATCCCTGGTGCAGGAGCTGGCTTTTTGGAGCCTACTGCCTATGGTGGGATACCTCGCACAGCCTTGAGGCAGTGGGAGGGGCCTGGACCTGCCACTACTGAATGTACTAGGCTCTGCTGACTCCCCGTGGGAGACCATACCTTATTGTAGGAAGGAATGGGGGATGGGGTGCTAGAGGTGTGAGAGGAGGGAAGACAGGGATCTGTGATTGTTATGTAAAATGAATAAAAAATTTCTTAATTAAAAAGTGAAAAAATGAATAAAATCCTAGTTAATAAAAATCCTTGTCAAAACATAAATGTCTTCTTCCCCCCCCCATTAAATCAGTTTTAAATGATTCTTTATCATCCATTATGTCAAGCACTATTATTTGTTCTCGATTTCAGAGTAAGAAAACCCGACATGAAGTTAAGCACAGCACTGGAATGTGTCTAGGTGGCAGTATGTGCTCTGGTTTAAAACAGTGTAACTAGAGCCCTAGCTTCAATGCAAACCCCTGTTGTAAGTTTTCTGGATGATACAACAGTAGGATTTTTACAAGCTGAATTCAACTGTACCTTTTGCTACATGGCTGAAGTTAAGCAGCGCTGCCATGAACTCTCAGCATTTGCTTCATAATTGTCTAAAAACATTTCTACATCTGCCGGCTTTATTGAAGGATAAAATAGGCAAAGTGCAACACCAAAATCACATACAGTTTTAAAGAACAACCTTTACATCTATAAAAACACATACACTTGGGAAATGAGAAACATTTTTTTTTCCTGTGGAATTACAATCATTTTAAAAATGTGCTTCAGCCACAGGCTAAGAGTTTCTGCAATAAAATTAACATTTCTCTGTGTGTCTGCTTTTGTTTAGCCATTGTAGGAAGTACATTAATTAGCCAGGTTTCTTGTCTGTGCTAGGTACAGTGATGACCTCTTTTTCTTGCCAGATCTCTCTCTCCATACGAGGGGCCTATTGTCCAGACACTTGACGGATAGGAAGTGCTGCATGCCCATTAGAGTCGCTCTTACATCGAAGCCAGAGCAACATAAGGTCCAGGAGACTCATTAGTTCACTGGCACAATTATGTCCTGAGAGTAAATGAAACCCTCTGTCTCCTTATGGCTCTCATCTGCTCTGGACTTTAAAAGAAAACTGTCTCTGTTTTGTTCAGCACAGCAGTGGATCATTCACATGGTCAAAGCGCTCCTCACAAAACCATTAAAGCCACAGGGAAGTTCCGAGTGTGGACTGTGATTAGCACTCCTGAGCCTGGAGCTGCTGGCAACAGGAAAGGCGCTCACTCTCCTGGACTTTTTTTTTTTTTTTTTTTTTTTTAACCACTTGATTGGTTTCTCGAACAATGCTACTTGCCTCCTTTGCATACATCATTATGTTGCAACACAAAACATTCGATTCCAAATTCAGGCCTTTTCTCCAGATTCAGATCCTAGAGTAATAGGAAGAAGACTCTCTGCCCAAACATCTACAGCTTCAAAATGAAAGGCAAAATATCTGTAGACCAAAACAATCACGTCAAGTAATTAAGTGGAAGAATCCAGAGCACCAGATTAAATTATTGAAATGTTTTAATTACAGAACATTATCTTTCAGCACATATATGTTACAATGATACTGTGTGACTGGCAAACTAAATTCAATTTGAAAATATGTTTATACAGTGTCTAAAGCATCCCAAATAGTTGAGTTGAATCCCAAATTGTTGAATTTTTAGCGACCTGTATTAGTAAAAGGATTTTTGGAAAATGATGGATCATTTTCTACTAAACAGAAGAACTAATTCTGTATGAGATGTGACCTAATGAAGAGCTGCAGTGGAGCACTTGCTATGTAGGAGAGCATTATTGGTGAGTGTCTTTAAGAGACTGCTCATTTCATATTAAGTCTAAAGAACCAATGGGTCATACAACCATGTTGTCCACTGACATACCTCCTTTCCACTAGCTACTTACACTTGCCACTCACTAAACATTTAGTAGGGTAGGTAATGCTGGACCAGAAGCTCTGTAATTCTATTGCAACTTCCCAGCAAACCCATGCAGGTAGTTATTACAGCCTTCCTCATCTTACATATGAAAAAAATCAAGATTTAATAAGAGTACTTCACCCATGCTTTAGGTTACAATAAAATAAAATAAATTTGAGATTTGCTCCTTTTGGCCATGATTTTAACTTTTTGTGTAAAATAGAAAGTTTAATTTCACTTGCTCCAGGTCACACAACAGGTTTGCTTTCTTCTATAACCAATTCTAGTGTGTTACCTAACATATAGGAAAGCAAGTTAATTTACACACATCTCATGATAATAAAATCAACTTGCTAGAGCAGTACTGGGGAGGGGTGGAATAAGAGTATGGGGGTATATATGAACAAGATACATTATATCCATGTATAACATTTTCAAATGATAAATATACATTTTTAATTTTTTTACTTATTTTAAGATAAGATCTCATTATGTAGCCCTGGCTGGCCTAGAACTCACTATGTAGACTAGGCTGGCCTCAAACTGACAGAGATCTGCCTCTCATCTCCCAAGTGCTGGGATTAAAGGCATTCCATGATGCCTAACAAATTTATTTTTAAATAAAATCACTTTATTCTAATTAATTCACAGATAAAAATATCATACAGCTACATTAAGGAAACCACTCAAGCACTTGCCTAGTCCCCAGCTCTACATCTCAATGAATTCTTCACAGTGAGAATGGCTATTCTGAAGCGAGGGAGCTTCAAGTGGAACTTCGTGGTGGTGTGAGTAAGATGGCCTTTGTAGGCTCCAGGATTTGAATGCTTGGTCACTGTGGAGTAGCACTGTTTGAAAGGATTAGGAAGTGTGGCCTTGTTGGAAGTGTGTCATTGGGAGTGAGTTTAAAGTTTCAAAAGCCCTTGCCAACGCCAGAATGTCTATCTGTCTCTTTCTCCTCTCTTTCTACCTGTGGCTCAGGATGTAATTCTCAGCTACTGCTCCAGCATCTGATAATAGACTAAACCTCTGAAACCAACCCCAATTAAATGCTTTTGTTTATAAGAGTTGCCATGGCCATGGTGTCTCTTCACAGCAATAGAATACTGACCAAGACAACTATCAATTACATTTCATCCTCCCAACTTCACATCCCCCCCTTTTTTTAAGTAGTAAGTTTGTCTTTGTGATGGCTATTCTAATATACTTTTAACTTTCTTTGCCTACATTTACAATAAATGCATAACAAAAAAATCTACTTGTGAGTTAGCAGCATCACAGGACATCACAGTTATATGATCAAATAATTAAGGGGGAAAGAAAATGGTGTCAGTAGAAGTCTCCTGAGGTGTGAGATCTGTGAGGCTTTGGTAGGGAAATGACACCAGGAAGGTGCTAGAGTTTGGAGATCGGGAGGCCATATTGTGTAGTTTGAGGAATGAGTATGAGGTCAGGAAGTGGGACTTCTGGCAAGATGGAGACTAGCTAGGGAGGATCATTTCATCTGGAACAGCCTAAGAACTCAAAACATCCTGTTTTCAAGTGTGGAAGTACACTTTCTATCATGAGTAATTTATTAGTAACCATCTGATAGTTTTAACAATTCATAACCATTTGTATTCATCTGGCACCTTTCTTCAAAAGAGCTCAAAGCACTTTGCATTTGTTATCTCATTAATTCCCCACATTGTCCCTATGGGGAAAGTAATAAGTATCTTAACATTTAAATGTTTATCTTTCAAAATTTCTCAAGCATACATTAATTATATTTTCAAAACTATAAATGTTCATTAGTTTTATTTTACTGTTCCTCTAGCTTTAATGTGCAGAGCTCATTTGTTCAATCCCTCAAATGCACTAATCATAGTCTTATTTGGAAAACTATAAGATGGTAAGATCACATGAGGGTGGAAGATAGGAAGGGAGAAAACATTTGCTTTTGTTATTTTCCCTTCCAAGTACTAACCAGGTTGGCTTAGCTTCCAAGATCAGGCAAGACTTGTCTTTTCAGGATGGTATGGCCATAGCCTACATTTGCTTCTCACTAGGAAATGTTTGGTTCAATCCAATGCAAGTGCAAATGAAGTGTGCTGTGGATCCTTTCTCTTTCGTTGTATGGTTTCAGTGTGCCCTCAAAGGTATGTGTGCTGGTAGCTTTGTCTCCGGGTGTAACAGTACTGAGAGCTGAAAGAGAGACCCTGCTTAGAGGAAGGTAGGTCACAGCTAACCCTTGGAAGAGGTTAATGCAGTTCTCCAAGGATGGAGTTAATGTTTCACAAGAGCCAGTGGTAAAAAAAGGCTACCACACATGCTGGACTTTTGTAGACAGCTCTTTGTTGCCCTTTCCCGTTCTGTTATACAACCAAGGGTCCCCTAGTCAGATGCTAGCACTATGTTGTTTGGAGTTTCTAGCTATCAGATGATAAACCAAATAAACATGTCACTGTTATAAAGAACCGATCCTCAGGTATTTTGTTATAGTAACACAGAATGGACAATAAATGCTACAGATTAGTTATCACTGCATCTAAGAGCCTGGGCTATTATTTACATCACTGTTTAAAACCAGATGTATACTCTTGGAGCTATTGGAGCTACATCCCAATGAAATAGACTTAGTAAGGGCCCCTTAGGAACTTTTTGATCTGGCCTTCCTTCTCTTTAGTCTAGTCATATCTTCCACAATTTTCCAATTAGATAAATGGCAGATGGTAATACCTGCTCCTTAGGGAAGCCACAGAGATTAAATAGCCAATGCTGGAAGAGTATTTCAAAGATGAAACATTATGCATAAATGTTTAAGCATTAGTATTACATTGCTACTTCAAATGGAAGTTCTAACTTTGAAATGTGATTATACAATTTCCAAGAAAAAAAAACTTCATAACTACATATATAGGTTTATTTTTCACTCTAACAATCTAACTCATGGTTGTGAAACTTTATTGCACTTGATGGAAGGCCTTGGCTTTTATTAGTTTTAAACTGCTGGTTTCTGGGGTATTTATGTAAATGAGGGAAAGACACCAAAACAGTAAATAACAAGCATGTCCCTGCTGTTTAAAAATCTGTTGGTAAAAACAACCTAAATATAGCACAGGAAAATATAGCTTTGATACCAATGCATAAAATAAATTTGTGAGGTTTTGTTTTTATTTTTTGTGTGTGTTTGTATGTGTGGGAAAGCACATTTGTGTTGAATGCATGTGCACATGTGTGAACACAAATGTAAAGACCACAGGACAACCCTGGGAATTGTTGCTCAGGTACTGTCTATCTTTACTTTTAAGGTAGATTCTCTCACTGGCTTGGAATTCCCCATGTAGGCTAGCTAGTTGGCCAGTAAGCAGGAGGCAACCACCTGTCTCAGCCTACCCAGCAATGAGATTACAAGTGTACATCACCATGATTGGCTTTTTTTTTTTTTTTTTTCAAAAAAAAAAAAGTGGGTTCTGGGTCCTCAGGCTTGCTAGTTAAGAACTTTGCTGACATCATTGGCGAGAGCACAGTGTTAGTGTCAAGAGCACCAAAGCACACAGCGGGTCTACTTCACCCTCAGCTAATTCAGCCCGTCTTACTCGCTAATGTCTGAATTCAAGGTCACTTTCCTTGTGAATTCCTTGAAACTGTGTCTGAAAGTTGTGGCAGGTGGGCTTTACTATGTGATCACTTACAAGTGTTTTTCAGTCTCTAAACTGCAGTTCTGTGGTTGATTTTTACATGGATGGCCTGAAGTTAAAGAGCAGCCCATACAATACTGACCTTGGATGTGTTTGGATTAGCGTCTTAAGTGCTGAGTTTGAAGACATGTATGTTCGTACTGAGTGCAGACCTTCCCTTTAGCAAAGCTATTGTTATATCTCCAGATTTCCTGAGTTCACATGTAATTCTTTTTAAATTAATAAATATATTCCTAGGAAAAAATAAAATAAAATAAAATATACAGAAGTAGTAATGAAAATTGAGTTAATATATAATGTTCTAATCTCTTTGCTAATTATTTCACCTATATAATTACTAACATTCACTGTGTTTAAATCGTATTTGATTGATTTTCAATTTTCTTTTATAGTTGGATTTTCAAATAATCTTCAAATACAGGCTTACATTTATAACTAACCAACAGCATGTTGCAGCTAGGGAAGCTGGAAGAAATATCAAGCCATATTTAAGTTTCCCGAAGACTACATATCCACTGTTGAAAAGAAAGGATATGCTCATTGGAGTTACTCAGTGGCCTCAGAAGTTAGGGCATCTGGGGTCACAAGTGACCCATTTCCTTAGGGAAGGGAACACAGAGAACTTTAAAGCATACTTCTCAATTAAGTTGCACCATTAACAAATAGCCACACTACACACTGCATGGTAAGAAGCCTGACAAGCTCTCAAGAAATGCAAGGCACAGAAGGTGGTTTCCATTGAACAGTATCATTTATGGAGTCAACAGTCCTCAATCTTTGTCTTCATCAGCTAAAGTAAAAAAAAAAAAAAAAACTGTGCTGACTAAGCCATCTTCCCAAAACTTGGTTTTATATTTTGTTTTTGGATAATGGATTTTCCCAAAAGCATTTCTTTGCCACTCTAACATTTCGCTTCATGTCTACAGTTATCATTATGTGCTCACACAACTGTGTGTGTGTGTGTGTGTGTGTGTGTGTGTGTGTGTGTGTGTGTGTGAAAGTTTAGCTCTATAGTTCAGGCTGATGTCAAACTCATGGTCCTCTACCCTCACTGGGATTAAGGCAGTGTTTTAAAACAGCAGGAAGACTGCTAATACAGGCAGCTGAGAGGTGTCTCTGGGGTTAAGGGTCTTGTTGCTCTTCCAGAGAACTTGAGTTTGGTTTCCAGCACCCACTCACTTCAGACAGCTCACAAGTATCTGTAACTCCAAACCCAAAGGCCTCTTCTAGCCTATGTAAGTACCCACATGCAGACACACATACACATAATTATTTTAATATAAAGAAATTTGTGACAAACTATGACTTTAAAAATATGTACATAGTATATGCAATGTACACACACTGAGATTATAAGAACAACCACTAAGTGGTTACTTATTGATGGGAACTTTTTTTCTATTCCATAATGAGCCTGTGTGACATTAATGGAAAAAATGAAACAGTCTAATTGTATGGGAAGGGTTTGCACAGAAATACATATGAGCATATGGGTGACAATATATGATAATATGTTTATGACAATAAATAATAATGAGCTATGGGTGACAACCTGAGAATGTTCCACCATCACCCAAGCAGCTAAGGATGCTACCAGAGAGTAACAGCATGTTCTTTAGCACTCTGGACACTGTTTCCATTCTAAGCTTACGGTCCTTACCTACTTCTAGGTACCATTTTTGTGCCATACCTACCCAAGCAAATAGACACTGCATTAATGGGCAAATGAGTTCACTCACCTCCAAGTATTTCAAAGAACACAATAATGTTAGTGTGGTATTCATAGATATTGTAAATGGTATGGAATATATATGGCATCTGCTTTAGATTTAAATGTCTTAATGTGTTTTAGATTCCATTTGTATTATTAATGGACAATAATCTCTCCTCTCTGGTTATCAGTTTCCTAGTACATAAAACAGGAAATGTAACTGATCTTTGTTTCCTTCCAGCTCTAGAATTTTATGACATTTGCTCCCATCATCCAAGTTTCAGAAAGGTAAAATTATACATGTCACAGAAGAAGATGTTTTTTTCTTCTAGCATATACTTTCATTTATTACAAACAATGGATAAAAATATTTTGAGATTATTTTTCTAACTGTATGGCTTCTTAATCTTCTCCATCTATTACACAAAGTGCTGTGATTCTCAAATGGTTAAATTTTTGTATTGGTTTTAAAATACCTCATTACAATGCCAACATTTTTCTGATGGCAGCATTCTGTCTGTCGTCTATCTATCTATCTATCTATGAGTCAAGTCTTTCAGTGGCCTGGTCTTCATCACTGGTTAGTCAGTGAGCCTAGGGACTCTCCTGTCTCTGTCTTCCCAGCATTGGGATTACAGATTCGCAGTCCCCACCCCCTTTACTTTTTTAACATGGATTCTGGGAGCCAAATGCAGGTCTTCATGCTAGCAAGAAAAGCCCTTTGTCAACTGCCATAGAAGGTGTTCTTTTGACTGAAGCCAATTTTTTTTTTGAGCTGAGGATCAAACCCAGGGCCTTGCACTTGCTAGGCAAGCACTCTACCACTGAGCTAAATCCCCAACCCTTACAGTTTTTTTTTTCCAAATCTTTCAATAATAAGCTAAATATGATACTATATTGAATGATTTATTTTGGGGGGGGGTTCACACTGTACATGGATCTTTTAGTTATTGTTTAATTATTGTTAATCAATTAAAATAATGGAAACATTTCATTTTTAAGTATTTTTGCCCAAACCGACATAATAGTACACTCTTTACCAGAATATCTTTTTGTTTGTTTGTTTGTTTCAAGACAGGGTTTTCCTGTATAGCTTTGTGCCTTTTCCTGGAGCTCACTTGGTAGCCCAGGCTGGCCTCGAACTCATAGAGATCCACCTGGCTCTGCCTCCCAAGTGCTGGGATTACAGGTGTGCACCACCACCGCCCAGCTAGAATATCTTTATATAGTCATATGGACTAAAAATTAGAATAAAAATATTAACATGGACATTTTTGTTCCTGTACAAATCAGAGTATATATCTTCCTTTTATCTGCTCTTTAGGGACAGAATGAAGAGCTGAAGTGCTAGCTCTGATCAGTATCAAAAAGGAGATGATGTATTTGGTAACATTCTACTTTGGTATGTAGCTGACCTAGTCCCTAATGACTCCATCTACAAGATGTGTAACATTGGTGGTAAAACTAGTTCTGTGTGGCACCTCTATTCCCATCTTCTAACAGCATCCTAACATGTCCCTGGATATCCTGGGCCACATCTGCTGCCAGCAGGTGCAAGGAAATGTTCTGACATCCATGGACCAAAGCCTGAGGAAGGAGCTGGGAGGAAGACAAGGACAAAAATTATACCTAAAACACTTTCCTTCTTTTGAGACAATGTCTCACTGTGTAGCTCTTGCTGGCCTGGAACTTGCTTTGTAGACTAGGCTGGCTTTGAACCCACAGAGATATACTTCCCTCTACCTCTGGAGTGCTGGGATTAAAGACATGTACTGCCATGCCTGGCTCTAAAACACTTTCTTAACTTCACTGCCAAGGCAGAAATTGCCATTGCAAATGTATAATCATCAGTTCAGAGAGTCTTGGCATTAAAACCAGGGTGACAAAAACAGAGATCGTATCAGCTTTTAAATCTACCTAGGAACACTTTTCAGATTACTTCACAGAGTTTTAAATTTTTTCTAGTTACAAAAGCCTGTGTATATTATTTTTTAAAGAAAAAACACCGAGGGTCACATAGCTTCTTCAAAAATCAAAAACTATAAAGTAGGAAATCATAGAGGAGAAAACATTTAAATACCAACTATTACTCATAATTTTAAGGACTGTCAACATTCTAAAGTGTATCTATCTCAGGGCCTAGGGCCTTTGCACTGCACTCCATGCCTGACTCTCCTTGCAGTATTCAAATCTCCATTCAACTTTCACCAGCCCAGGTAGACCTCACTTGGCCACCTCCCTAATGTAGTACCTATACTATTCTGTTTCTTTTCCATGCTTTATTTTTCTATAGAGTACCTGATAATCACATGTCATATTATATATTACAAAATAGGCTTGTTTTTTATTGTCTATTTCACCAAATTGTAAGCTTGAAGACATGTATATATACAAACATGTACAAACACATACATCTTCTAGAACATTATCAACAGTAGGATATTTAATATATATCACATTTGAACTTTCATCAAATGTGTATTGTTTCTATAAAATGATTTGTTCCTGTATAAAATGTTTCAAATACCTGACATACTGGTGTTCAGACATTTTCCTTTAGGAATAAATTATGAAGTCAGAGCTAAAGAAATGCATACTACTCTTGCAGAGAACCTGAGTTTAGTTCCCAGCACCCACACTGGACAACCTACAATGGCCTCTAACTACAGTTCCAGGGGATATAATGACCTCTTCTGGCTTCCTTGGGCACCTGCTTTCATATGTGTGTCCACATATACAGATACATAATTTTGAAAAATATTAATTATGAAGTCATATTAGAAATTCTTACTTTATTGAGTTTCAGTAACAGTACAAAGGGTGTTTTTAAAAGTCTTGCTGTTATTCCAGTGCACAGGCATTTAATGCAGCATGTCAATGTTAACTAGCTAAAAAGATTATTAATGAGAAATGCCTAATGTTTATATGGTTTCAAAGTAATTTCAAATCTTAGTTGAGTCTTACAATAAAACTCAAGGTAAGAAACCACAAATTTAAAAAGTTTAAATACTTGCACTAAAGAATAAAACTAGAAATATGATGTCTAGATGCAAAGCTGGGCTTATTTGTATCTGAAGCCTGGGCTTTTCATTGTACCTTCATTTTATGGATAAATGATTCATGCTTAAACAGGGGGAAATGATGGGCTCATCATTTCCTTAAGAAAGCATATATAGCTGGGGTTATAATTCAATGCTAGAGTCCTTGCATAATAAGTATGAAATGCAGGGTCCAAACCTAGGACACAGAGAGAGAATACAGAGGTAGAAAACTGAGAACCCTGAGACCCTGCCCAAAGCTCTCTCAACTACACTATCTCTCAGATACATGCTGGCTCAGTAAATTAGAAGAAAAAACTTCCTAAATGACCACAGAGTTAAAATGGCGACTATTATACAATGTTACACTTTTCTGAAGATTCTACAGTGTATGTAGCCGGTTCTGCAAAGTGCCAACTTGATGACACTTGCAATCCTCAGCTTATTTGATGTAGTTGGGAAGCAAATGAGATTCCGGTACCCCTGTTGTGCATAGGTGCCCAAAGAGCATTTCCTGCATGGCAGGGAAGTGCCCTATAGTTACAGTATTTGATCCAGTTTAACAGCAAGATTAAGTGTTAAAATTAGCCTTGTAAAAGTTTTCACCCTCGTTCACACAAAAACAAGATTCTGAGATTATGACCTGCAATTTTTCATGAGTTGATTTATCTGAATAAACTTATAAGGTTTTGAACCATTAAGCATTCGATTTAGACCAAAAAGTAGTGCAGAAGAATAAACCAAGAAATGGAACAGATTTGTTTCCTGTAATAATTATGAACAATATCTCAAACTCAGCATCCTTGGACCACTGAGCTGTGTAGGATGAATGTGCTAATTAATCAATTACTACCCAACAATGTACCCTGTTTATTTACTGAAATGCACTAGAAACATGTGCAGAACTAGTAATTATTAATCATCTTCAGTAACAAAGATGACTCAAGTTCACCTTCATATAATTAATAGAGCATGCAGTTAGCTGTAACATCTTGCTTTATTAGAAACAGCAATAAGGAATCAAAGAAAAGAGCTAAACCACAAGTTGTGGTTCACTGAGATACTGGCTTGGATTAATGTGCACATTATCCATTGCAGCAGCATTACTCACACCCATCTAAACGATGACCAGATGCTCTCTCCATGAAAATGCAACTTTGACAAACTAAATTTTTATTCTGAATAAAACTCTAAGCTTTCCAAAAAGTTATAAAAACAGAAAACAGTAGATGCTCAAGCATCTCATCTAAGATCCATACTTAGGACTTGACACCAGACTTGGATTTGTGAGCCTAGTCTGTGATAGCCAAACTCCTTAACCCATGACCCTCACTTTAAATATTCTAAACCTTCTCTTCAATATGCATATTCACAATTAAATGCGGGAAATTTTGCAGTTAATCTAATTTTGAAAAAATATTCATTCTTTTGGTTTCAGAATTATCATATATCCTTTTACCACAAATTCTCTTTGAGCCAGATGGACTAGATGGGCTATATTTTGAGTCTAGAAAGCTATCAGCATGTATCATGTCAGAGATGCTAGACTGTGTTATAGAATATTATTTTAAGGTGTGCTACTTTTGTTCATGTCGCATTTGTTTAACTCTGTGAAGCTGTGTTACTGTGCCTGTCTAAAACATCTGACTGGTCTAATATAGAACTGAACAGCCAATAGCAAGGCAGGAGAAAGAGATAGGCAGGGCTGGCAGGAAGAGAGAATATATAGGAGGAGAAATCTGGGAGAAAAAGGAGATAGAGAATTGAAACGGAAGGAGCCAGAGAAGGAGGAGGAATTCAGAGGCCAGCCACCCAGCCACTCAACTAAACAGATGTGATAGTTTAAAGTTAAGTAAAGCTGGCTAGAAATAAGCCAAGCTAAGGCTGGGCATGCATAATTAAGAATAAGCCTGCATTTGTGATTTACTTGGGAGCTGGGTGGCCGGCCCCCTCAAAGAGCAAAAACAACAACATTCTGGCATGTCAACTTGGGCCTTGAATATCCATCTAGAGCCTGAGAAAGCTGAACAACAACAAAAAGAGTTTACAGCTCCTTGAAGAGTTTCGGCCAGACACTTTCTGCTAGTCACTGAGTCCTTGAGCAGCTAGTACATTACGTAGGAACAAAAAACTAAGTAAAAACACCTGCCACAGTACAAGCATTGACATTCTAGAGCTCTAGGAAGACTGAATGCAAGTCCTGGTCAGACAAACTTCCAATCCGGTTGTGAGTTTCATGCTTGGTTTTCATGACCTGAGAAGTGGGCAGAGCCAGCTTAGAGCCACACTTGAGAATCCAGGTGTAGGTTAGCAGTATAAAGTTTGTTAGTTATTTGGCGCTCTTACCCCGTGAGGAACACGTCCTGAAACACGACAAATCCACAGAAGAGTTGTTTATTAGGACAGGATAGGAAGAGACAAACGTGACAGGCCTGTGGAAAACACATGTGGTCAAGAGAAAGGGGAGAGAGAGAAGAGACTGGTGCAAAAATGGCGCTGGCTTTTTAAAGGGTGCATGCATGCATACAAGAATGCATATGGCTACTCCACGCATGCGTGTAGATTACATGGCTGTGTGCGCTTTACCGCAACCATGCAAAGCCACAGAGTCCTAGTTATGCAAGATGTTTTGACCCAGAAATGGCTATTCTGAACTGGAAATAACTAGGCAGGAGTGTCTAGGTCCGCCGGGCATGTCCAACCGTGTGGGCATGTTGGGACTTCATGTCAAGGTTTGTTTGTATAGTCAAGAAAGACTGAAGATATGCAATAAAAGAGGTTCAAACGGAAAAGCCTCTAAGCAGGTTACAGTATGTTTAACAATGTGCACAGGCTTAAGAAAAGGACAAGAGTATAGTCATAGAAAAACAATGAATAGTTTATAAAATAAAGTCTTTAAAGAGAGTTAAAGAAAAAAGCCACGTAAGATGGGAAACACACAGGTAGTCTGGATCTTGTATGTTATTGTGTTGATTTTTGCTGCAGGCTGCAGGAATATATCATAAGAACTCAGCTGGTTATGGCAAAGTCACTACCTGGAGGGATCAGGGAATTCCTCCAGAGGAAGCCAAATCCCAAGGAGTTTTTGGTGTTACTTGGCTTGTTATATATCAGCTGTATTCTGTTATGAAAATCATGTGTGCCTTCATAGTTTTCCCAATTGACTTTTTCCCTAGAAGGGCTAACTGTGGACTGGACATCCACATTCCAGGAATTTGGAGAACAGCCTCAGGAAAGGCTTTCTCTGGAATCAGATATCTCCCTTGGCCACTTTCAAGGGCTACGGGAAGCACCACCCAGGTGGCTGCTCAACTTCAGAGGACTAACAATAACAGCCCACATGCAAGTCTCCTGATTTAAATTCCACAAGGAGACACCGCCCAGGTGGGCGCCCAACTTTCAAGGACTAACAGTGATAGCAGCCCACATACAAGTCTCCTGACTTAAGGTAAATTCCACAAGGGGACACCACCTAAGTCAGGTGAACATTAAGTAATAGCTTTATACATTTTAGCTCAGACCCTCCCTTTTATATACTGGGACTTCCAGGGCACAGGAGGGAGAAGAGAAAAGAGAATGGAAGAACTAGATGGGTAAGAACTTGAGAGGAACAAACGGAGGTGGGGAAGAACTAGATTGAAGGACTAGAAGAGAGTACTAGAGGAATGAGATGGAAGATGAGGAAGAGCCAGATGGGGAAGTACTAGCTGGGTAAGAACAAGCTAAAAAGGCCCTAGGTGAGGCAGAATTAAGACTAGCGAATTAAGATAGAATTTAGAGGGAGCAGTAAATAAGTATAGAGAGAAATCAGGCAAGAAAGGACCTAGGCACGAGAACAGAACTGAAGCTGTGTAAATAGGATGTTATGCCAGAAGAATTAAAGCAAGTGGACTATGGAACTTGGTGTGCTAAGATTCTATTTCCTGAAAATAGTCCTTGCCATTAGTAGTTCTCTTTCCTGAGCCCGTGGGATGTATAATATTAAGGCTGGTCCCTCTAATATTATACAAGAGATTTTCAGTTTTTTGATTGTTGAAAAGCAAAGGACAGCTGCAAAGAGACCTGGAATTGAAAGAGGGACTGTTGAAATAAATCAGCCTATATATTTTAGGAATGCCTTAACTTTTAAAAAGTCAAAAATATATTTGTCAAATGGAAATAAAAAAAATGCTTTGGAGTTTTGTTCCCACAGGAGATGAGAGGCTGTGGATTCTATCAGGGTTAATATGGATCAGGTTTGACCAGGCAAGACCTGGTGATATCTATCAGCAAAGGTTACTGCTGGTCTTCACAGGACTTGGTCATTATTTCAAAATTTTCTCTCTGGGACCCTCAAGATACTTCGTCCACAGACAGCAAGAAGAAGTATGTAGAAAACTATGCCCACGTTCCCAAGAATTGGGGGGTGTGGGTGGCTGTTGGTTATTTGGTGGATTATGGATGTCTATTGTCATTTAGGAGAGTATATTGATACAAATTTAAAGTTATTTTTGTTATAATATATTGTATATATGTTTCTATTCTTGTTTAAGGCATTGTACTTATACAGTCTATTTTAAAAGCTATTATTATAAACTATATAGGATAATCAGGAAACATAGGTTAGTGATTAGTCATTTACAATAATCAAAATTGTAGATGTTAGGTATGCTTTCCAGATCATATAGATATACTTTAGAAAGACAGTCTTTAAACCTTTCATAGACATACAGAATATGGCATTTAAAATTTGTTAACTTAGGACTTTTCATGACAATGAGACACATCTGCTCCTGGCAGCACCAATTTATTTCAGAGATGATGGGCATTGAAGAAACTGCTTATGGAGTTTGCTTTCATTGTGGCAAAGCTAGCCACTGGGCAAAAAATTGCTTTTGCCTTTGACTGATGACAAGGTGCTGTGCAGACTGGACATACAGGACACACAGGACAAAGAGTGTTGAATTTTTCCAAAACAAGGCAGGATAGTCCAAAATTCCTGCTTCATAGAAAAGTCTGCCAGATACTTTGGGCCTGTACGCTAAAGATGGATTCCCCAACATTGCAGAGAAACTTTCAGTGACTGTCCAGGCAGCCAAATTTCTCTGTTGTTAGGTAATATTACAACCTTCTGGGCCTTTGATGAAGACTAGATAGTTATAGTTTCAGGGTTTTTGTAGTTATGATAGAAAGTAAGTTAGGTGTAAAACTTTGGATTCACTACAATAGGATAGATAATGTATTATTATCTCTGAATATGCTAACTACAAATGGACAGAATATTGTTAATGTAATCCTTACTTGATAATTGTTATTGTATATAGTCCTACTCTGTTTAAGTTAAAGCCTCTTTTAATTAGACAAAAAGGGGGAAATGTAGAATATTTAAAGTGTGTTAGTTTTGATTATGTTGCATTTGTTTAAATCTGTGAAGCTGTGTTACTGTGCCTGTCTAAAATATCTGACTGGTCTAATAAAGAACTGAATGGCCAATAGCAAGGCAGGAAAAAAGATAGGCAGGGCTGGCAGGCAAGGAGAATATATAGAGGAAGAAAAGAGATGGAGAAGTGAAAAAAGGAGGAGCCAGGGAAGGAGGTAGGCCAGCTACACAGCAAGCCACAGAGTAAGGTAAGATTTATAGAAGTAAGAGAACAGGAACATCCCAGAGGCAAAAGGTAGACAGGATAAATTAGTTAAGAAAAGCTGGCTAGAAACTAAGCCAAGCTAGGGCCGGGTATTTATAATTAAGAAAAAGCCTCTGAGTTGTTATTGGTATTTCACTCTTCTGTGGGGGCCCACCACCAGCTCCCAAATAAATCACACACAAAGGCTTATTCTTAATTATGAATGCCCGGCCTTAGCTAGGTTTAGTTTCTTGCCAGCTCTCCTTAACTTATCCCGTCTACCTTTTGCCTCTAGGCTTTCCCTGTTCTCTTACTTCTGTTGCTGGTTGTGTAGCTGGGTGGCTGGCCCCTGATGTCTTCCTCCTTCTCTGTCTCCTCCCAGTTTTCTCACTCTAAATCCCCTCTCAGCCTGCCAGCCCCGCCTATCCTTTCTCCTGCCTTGCTATTGGCCGTTCAGTTCTTTATTAAACCATCAGCTGTCTTACACAGGCACAGTAACACAGCTTCACAGAGTTCAACAAATGCAACATAAAAGTAACACAGCTTAAAATAATATTCTACTACACCTCTGTGTGATTTATTTGGGAGCTATTTGGTGGGCCCCCCCAAAAAGAGCAAAAACAAACAACAAGACTGTGTTACCCACATTTATCTCTGAATCTGATACTTTTAAACTGTTGACAAACCATGAGTTTATTATAGTTCTGCTTATGTAGGTTCAGATTCCAGCCCTAGCACCAGCTTGTCTTGGCTGCACATGACACTATCTAATCCCTGAAATTATTTCCCCACTGTGGCAACAAGGAAATGATACACTGCTGAGAACTCTTTATGTGAGACAATAAATACAAACCAACTAAGATATAATAAATGCTCAGCGATTGGTGGATATTATGACATTGATATTAGTACCCTCTAGCTTAAGAAACTAAAACATGGACATACAGGTAAAATGTTTCATACAAGGAAAAACATAAATGCAGATCAACTTTTTGAAAGTTTTCTCCAAAGGGGGGAAAAATGGAGAAAATGTAGTATGATGAGATAGAAGTGAAAATCCTGTTCCATCTGAAAATATCACAGATAACCTTTACTGACAAATCATAAATCAGTGACTACTCTGCTATATTTCCGTTATAAAATGATTGTGGCCCCTTTAAATGGAGAGCTCCCTTAGGGCAGTATTTGTTTATAGATAATTAACTACTTGACAGTGGGACTGGGAAGGCAGCAGAGACAGTGAAAGCTAAGGGGTTAAAAGCCACTGTCAGTTGAAGATCAACAATGGAGCCAACACACCTTTGGGATTTGATTTGAAAATGATTCATGTTACAAAAAATGCCACAGATTTTTCACAAATATGTCTGTCAATAAGGTTCCTTTTAACAGCAGGGCCATAACTTTGATCCATGCATAATATGAATTTGAATTTATCTGGCCATCTTTTCAAGGGCAACTCTAAACACTGACTATATATTATGAAGATTTGCAAATCTGGGAACATGCCCATGTGATAGACTCCATTATCTATCAGCATATATGGTTATCTGGTTTGCAAAGTTATAAACATATCTTCTTGCCAAGTTTCAGAGTGCCAACACTTACACCAGACAATGGGAGTAGAATTGCCTTTAATGAAAAGCTCACTGGTAGCCAGAGGCCAGCGATTTTCTACTTGATTTTGATAGATGATCTTGGATACATTTCATACCTATTTTGCAGTTTAATTTTGCCAACTGCCCCAATTAACATTTTAACTAAATTAGACTAAAACCACTGAACCTATATAGTTTAAGTTCCTTTCTCCAACATCCCTTAAATATACTAATTGTATTCACTTTCATCCATCCCCAATTATTCAAGAATTGCACTTACAACATGCCAAGTGCTATCCTAGGTACTGGAGTCACGAAGGTTTAGAAATCACACATATATCATCAGCACTGAGAGTTTATATCACAGTTAAAGGAGACACCAAGAGAGAGTGTTTAGGCACAAGGTGTTTGGAGGCAAAGTCATCAGATCCACTACTAACAGTAAATACTTTGCCAGAGTAATTCTTAGTGACATGCTTTACAACAGCAGCCCCAGCAAATGGCCAATTCCTTGGAGCTGTCAGAACATCATTGAGTTCAGAAGACTCAAGATCTGGATAAGAATACGGCATTCTGAGGCTGGAAGGCTAGCTCAGTGGTTAAAAGCACTGGCTGCTCTTCCACAGGACCCAGCACCTGTCTGTAACTCCAATTCCATCCAGGGCTCTGACACCCACACGTAGACATACATGCAGGCAAACACCAATGAACATAAAATAAAAATAAATTATATTTAAAAACAAAGAATATAGCATTCCCTTCCTTTCCCAGCACCTTCTTCCATGAAGATAATATTGCATAAAGCCCATATATATTATCCTTGATAATATGACATAAAAGTACAGGATGGAGCAGTAAGCAGTGTAGGGAAAAGGGGCTGGCTAAAGAAACCCACCCTAACCCTGGAGCCCAGAGTTAGGGAAGGATGGCTCAGATAAGGCCAGTGAGAGAAACACAGTTTAGCTCAGATCAGAGCCATCTCTGCCCCTGTCCAACTGACTTGTGAAACCAACCAATCACAGAGAAGGGCAGCAGAATCCTGGCCCTAGGGTCCAGGACCAGGGAAAGAAATACAGCCTGTGTTTGGTACCTGAGTCAGAGAAATGAATCAAGGAAACATGCCCTGACTCTGAAACCAGTACCAAAGAAACACTCTTGGCCCCTAGAATCAGAGTCAGTGAATGAAATGTGCCCTGGCCTTAGAGGAAGTTTTAAAAAAAGCTAAGTAAGGCCAGTGAGAGAAACACAGTTTAGCTCAGATCAGAGCCATCTCTGCCCCTGTCCAACTGACTTGTAAACCAACCAATCACAGAGCAGGACAGCAGAATCCTGGCCCTAGGGCCCAAGACCAGGGAAAGAAACACAGCCTGTGTTTGGGACCTGAGACAGAGAAATGAACACTTTATCCCCAAACCCAGAACCCAGGAAATATGCCCTGACTCTGAAACTAGTACCAAAATAACACTCTTGGCCCCTAGAATCAGAATCAGTGAAAGAAATGTGCCCTGGCCTTAGAGGTAGTGTCAAAAAGCCAAGAAAGGCCAGTGAAAGAAACACAGTTTGGCCCTGAATTCAGGGCCATCTCTGCCCCTTGCTCACAAAACTGGCCAATCCCTGGGCAAAAAAAACCTAACCAATCACAGTTGACTCTGCCCCTAGGCATCCTATATAAACTGCCCTGCCTGGTCAGTTGTGAGCTGTTCTCTCCACCCTGGTAGAGGTAGCCACTCTCCTAGACTCCTCCTTCCCAAATAAACCTCTTTCTCAAAAGAGTATTGGGTGAAGACTTTCATTGACTGGTGAACAGAAGAACTTTGCTGGGACGTCCCATAGTAGACTGACTGAGGAGTGTAGAGAGCTGCGTGTAGCCGCACCCTAAAGATGGCTCTGGCTTCTACCCTCTGCCTTCCTGATGGCAAACACTCTTTATGGTAAACAGCTCCTTATTTGGCTGTGGCTGGATTCGTGTGTTGCTGGCATATGCGTGAACCTGTGGACAGTGCCCACGTGGCTGCTTGGGGTTGGCAGCCCAGCCCTACTTAGGTGCTGGGAGAGGCTTGCCCCAGCGAGAGAGACACAATGCAATTAATCAAAGGTCTGAATAAACTGTGATGAGAAGGATCCCGGTGTAGCGTCTTCCTTGCTGGTCAGGGCGGGCGCGACAGAGGAGGAGATGAACAGAAGAGCCTTGCTAAGTGTTCCATAGTGGACTGCACAAGAGAGAGTTGGTAACACTGAGCTGGAGATTGTGGCTTTCCAGGAAAGGAGCGGGATTGCTGTGCCCTGAGGGAAGACCATCCCCCATCACACCAGGTATATCCTGACTTTCCCGGAGTCAGGATACCCTTCCTTGCTGAAGCAGTTCCAGGCCTGACTCTCCCGAGAAGTGAGAAAAATTTCCTTTCCAAGGTTGGGTTGTTTCTTTGCAGTCCCAGCCATCAGAGCTGTGCTAAACAGCTTCAGGTGTCCAGGACACCTTCAGGGCAGAGCTCTTGTTCTGAGTAGCTTAAGGGATACCTCGCCCGCCCTCTAGAGCTGAACTGTCTCCTTGCAGTTTCAGCCATCAATTTACTAACATTTTGGTGCTGAAACCTGGGACACCAAACCCAGTTTTTGCAGTTTACTTACAAGTAGTGTTTGCTACTGATGAGAGTGGGATAATTAATGAATATTTATTTGGCTGTTTTTAGTGTTGAACTTGGGTTAGAGGGCATTGAGCCATTACGCAGAGATGGATGCTGAGGAAGCCTGGGTCTGAAGCTACTTTGGTACCTGTGATTTCATCTAACCATGATGAGGTAAGATTGCACAAAATCGGGCTGGAGAGATGGCTCAGAGGTTAAGAGCACTGACTGCTCTTCCAAAGGTCCTGAGTTCAATTCCCAGCACCCACATGGTGGCTCATCAACCATCTGTAATGAGATCTAGCGCCCTCTTCTGTGTACATAATAAATAAATCTTTGAAAAAAAAAAAAAGATTGCACAAAATCATCTCCTTAGTCTTACTTCCTTGAACCAAAAGTCATTAAACCCCAAACAGGAAATTCTAAATGAAATCTCAAATATAAACATTTTAATCTCACATTTTTATGCCCTCCATCTTTTACTAACATGCTGACATATGCATGGTAGTATGATTTCCTTAATTTTTCCTCTGAGAATGTAAGTGAATTAAAATCTACATCCTAATCCAGCTCTGTTTTAAATCACATTATTACAATACAGTGGTGTTTGCTTATCTACAGAGGATACTTCCCAATATGCCCCAGAAAATACTTTAGATATACAGAACCATATATATCCTGCTTTTTCCTATACATACATATTGATCAAAAATATTAATTTATAAATAAGTTGGTAATGAGTTATTAAAAATTAAATATAAGAATTATAATAATATACTGTAATAAGTTATGTAAATGTCATCTTACTTTCTCTAAATAGCTTATACTACACTCTTCTTGTTGGCCATGGACAATGAAGTTCAGCAAGCAAAACTTCAGGTAATGGGAAGTAAATCAGGATCTCCCTCTAAGATTGTAAACAACATGAGAGCTGGGTGTGGTGATGCACACCTAAAATTCCTGCTACTTGAAAGGTTGAGGTGACAGGACTGCTTCAGTTCCTAGGTCTGAGGTCAGCCTGGGTGACACACTGAGACCTTGTCTCAAAGTACAAACAAAAAAGCAAGCAAACAAAAAGACCCTACAATAAAAGATGAAAATAAATATTGTGTGCCCCCGCACACTAACACACAAGATTAGGTGTAAAGAGATAATTTTTTCTCTAGATCCTTAATAAATACCAACAATAAGGGTTGGAGATGTAGCTAGGTAGTAGAGCAGTTGCTTAGCATGCACAAGGTGCTGAATAAGCTACACATAACTGAAAACACTAATAAGATACACAACCATGGACATATAGTTGATATGTGTAATTCATAGATCAAATATTACAAATATGAATAGTGACGCTGTAAATATTCTAGTACATGTGCTTTGGAGAAAATACATTTACAATTTATGTTCGGTATTTTATAGACAATAACATACATCCCTCCACATACATCCAAGCTCCATATGGTGAAGCCAAAACCATAGGATGACTGCAACTGGAAATAGGGCCTGAGAAGAGGTGCTCACCAAAGTGGAGCTGAAACCTGAGAGGGACTATAAATGTAGGTCCACCACATAAGCATACAGTGATGAGGCAGCCATCTGCAAGCCAGAAAGAAAACTCTCAGGGGAGTGGAACTGGTCAATATGTTGTATAACCCTAGTTAGAAATAAATTTCTATTGTTTAAAACCACCCAGTGAATGAAATTTTTGTTATGGTAACCCAATAAAACAATATAGGTATAGACCTAGGAGTAGTGCAAGATCTGTGTCATAAGGCATGCATATATTCACCTATAATATATCTGGCAAAGCCATGTATATGAGGCTGAGGTGAGAGCATAGTAAGTTCAAGGTCAGCCTGGGAAACACACATGAGGGAGGGGGAGCAGGAGGTAAGAATTACACTTTCCTGGAGAGATGGCTCAGGGTTAAGAGCACTGGCTGCTCTTTTAGAAGATCAGGGTTCAATTCCCAGCACATACACAGCAAGCAGTTCACAACCAGCAGTAATTCCAGTCCCAACTGATCTGATGCCCTCTACTGACTTCTACTGGCACAAGACATGCACATGGTGCACAGATATATAGGCAGGTAAAACACTCAAACATATAAAATATAAAGAAATAAGTTTTTAAAAAATCCAATTGCTCCACTTTGGGAAAACTTTCTCCATATCCTCAACCCTTAGAATTTTCAGTCTTTTCAACTTTGGCCATTCTAAGGGGTATGTGATGCTACTGTATTGTGACTCTAATTTCCACTTCTCAAATGTTACTTTATTATGTACACTTACACATTTATTGCTCACCAGGATGTCTTCACTTCTAACATGTCCAGTCCTCTTTCTACTGGATTGCCTTTCCTTAATGATTTCAGGAGAATATTTTAATATTTAGGAAAGTATTCCATATAAATACATGTTACAAACAATTTGCATGATTAGAAGACTCCCAAGTTTTGGCATATTAGTGGGGTGAACACAATGTTTGTTGACATATTTCTTCTGGTCTGTAGAACATTCTAAAATGGAGAATGGCCCACCATCTGTCTACTTTCATTAGAAGAACTTTTTACACTAGACTAGGAGAGAGGGGGAGGGTCAAACAGTCTTGTAGGGAAAATCTTTACATGTGATGAAGCTGAACCAACACAACAGCGTCCAACAGTAGTCCTGCTGTTCACCAGCCCTTTTCAAAGCCTTCATAGTGACAAAAACAGTGAACTTATGCAATATCTGGTTATCTATGTCAGTAGGGTTTTGTTTTTTCTAAATCTCATATGCCACAGAACCTAGAGTTTCTCAGACATACGTGTTTAACTCAATTTAATTTTTAATTTAATTTTTATATCATCAAAAAGTCTATTATGCCCAAAGTTAACACATTGCAATCTGACCACATGTTAATTTGATGTTAGTTTAGTTTAGTGTAGTTCTCATAATTTCCTGCTGCCATTTGAAAATATAAAGAACAGAAGCTTGTACTCTTGCTTAAGGTAAAACATTAAAAATCCACTTTTTAAAAAAATTGGTTTCTCTGGAAAGACCAGGATTTTTCTGCATAGCATACAGCCAAAGCAGAAGATGTAGGAAAGAATAGCAGCTGTCACTGTTTTACAATTTAAAAAAATCACACTTGAAAGTGCAGTGACAGTGGACCTGGCCGGGCATCCTCGGTCTGCTGTTACCTATGTCTTCACTGTCCAGGCTCCCTCCATTCTTTCCCACTTTCTGAATCTGGTTCTGCAGACTCCTCGTTTATTATTTTATCTACTTGATTTACCTCTAATAAATCCCCTCCCCACTCAAAACAAACCCTCCTTGATTTTGTTGTGGTGCCAGTTTACCTACGAAATTACTACTAAAAACATGAATTTATAAGTGTTTAGAAATAAATACATGTATTTTTAACTTAACTTTATATGTTGGAATTCTGTGGCAGATTTTGTCTGAAAAAGGACTCTATTGTTTTTAAAACTTTGAAAATGATGGTACTGCAGCATCTCCCTGCCTCCCTTCAATAACCCTAGTTATTCTTCTCCATAGCTTAGCACATCATGCCTCGACCTAAATTTTTTTCTGAAAAAATTGGTATCTAATAGGGAATCTTATAAAGTTCAAACTATTTGCGTATACTAACAAGACCTCCTAAATATTTGACCTATGTGTAGAATGAACTCAATGTTGACTAACTCAAAAGTGGAGACTATGAAAAACAAATTCTACATCCTTCTTGAATTTTCAGCAAATAATAATTGTTTTGTGGTACCTACACATGAGGTAATTACCTCATTTGCCTAAGGTGCTTTCCAGAAACCTCTTCCTGTTTATGTGTTCTCTCCACGTGAGTTGAGGACAAATAAGAGTAACAATACTTCAGAAAACAAGAGCTACTTAAGGCATTACCTCAAGATGCTACCAAGTTTGAGAAATGCTTTCCTTACAATAATAGATTAAAAGTGGGTAATTGAGGGTTATAGAGGTGGATAGCTGCCACATCCTGTTCTGGTATCTACCATGTTCTCAGGAGGGAGGTGTCTCTGAGCTTCAGGGCACTGAATGAAGTCGACTCCGGACTCCTTTGTGTGTGTGTGTGTGTGTGTGTGTGGTGTGTGTGGGTGGTGTGTGTGTGTGTGTGTGTGTGTGTGTGTGTGTGTGTGTGTGTGGTGGGGGTGGGTGGTGGGTGTGTGTGTGTGTGTGTGTGGTGGGGGTGGGTGGTGGGTGTGTGTGTGTGTGTGTGTGTGGTGGGGGTGGTGGGTGGGTGTTGCTTCTTTGTTTTGAGACGGGCTCTCCTCTGTGTAGCCCAGACTGGCCTCCAACTCCCCATCCTCACACCTCATCCTCTTCAGGGCTGGGATTAGCGGCAAGGGCTACCACACCTGGCTTGGGACCCTTTTTAATCTTGCACTCTCTAGGCAGGAGGTTCAGTCTGGACAGCGAACGCCCACAGTGAGGACGTCGGCAAAACAGTGCTGTCGGAGGTCAAGGCCGGGGCCAATAACAGACCTGGGCGTCAGCTCCCTTCCCGGAGCACACCTCCCGCTCCTCTGCATCCCCGAGGAGCCCAGCGACTGAGTCTACCCATCAGTCGCTCAGGTGGGTTGTGTGACCTTCGCTTTTCTCTCCCCGGCTCCTCCGTTACAAAGGATACCTGAGGCCACAGGTGACATTTTTTTTTTTTTTTTTTCGGATTTGCGCAGTCGCTCCGCCCTCCCGTCCGCCAGAAGCCACGGGCCACTCTGCGCACGCGCTACACCCCAGACCACCCAGGGCGCTCTCCCTCTCCTTCCCCCCCCCCCCCCCCCCCCAGCGCCGCCCGCTGGGCGTTCCCAGCCCGAGCTTGGGGCGGGGAAGGGGAGGGGGGTGAGGAGGAGTGCGCATGCGCACGCACTCCGGGCGGCCCCGCCCCCAGAGGCGCGCCCCCCAGGGGCCCGGGGCCTGCTCTTTGGCTCAGCCGGGGCAATGGAGGCCCTGCGGAGGGCCCACGAGGCCGCGCTGCGGCTGCTGCTGTGCAGGCCTTGGGCCTTGGGCGCCGCCTCCCGCCCGAAGCCCCGCGCCTCGGAGGTGCTGACGCGGCACCTGCTGCAGCGGCGCCTGCCGCACTGGACCTCCTTCTGCGTGCCCTACAGCGCGGTCCACAACGACCAGTTCGGCCTGTCGCACTTCAACTGGCCCGTGCCGGGCGCCAACTACCACGTCCTGCGCACCGGCTGCTTCCCCTTCATCAAGTACCACTGCTCCAAGGCGCCTTGGCAGGACCTGGCCCCGCAGGACCGCTTCTTCACGGCGCTCAAGGTCATCAACCTGGGTGAGTGGCGGCGCCGTAGCCGGACCCAGGGACTCCTCCGGCCTTGCGGGGGCGGCCCCCGGCCCACCAGCTCGCTGCTCAGCCCCAGCGGGCTGCCTGCATCTCCCCCGGGGTCGTGCCCGCCACTGTGCAGGCTGGAGGACCCTCCCTTGGGCAGCGGGGAGCGAGTCAGGAAACGCCCCCACTTGGACAGTGGCTCTCAAGTTGCTTGGCAGGAAAACATTCCCGCGCTCATCACTGGCAGCCTTTGGAGGACAAAAACTGGATGGACTTCTAAAGTTTCTTTGTCTTCCTTAGGTGAAATGTCAGCAAGTGTGTTTTGCTAAGAGCAGTAGGTTTTCTCCAGTCATAATTTAGAACTTGAAAGATATTGGAAAGAGGCTGCCTGTTTAGTTCCTGAAGATCTGATTGTGACTATCTTCTCCCGATAGATGTTTATGTCCTTTCGGTTTATCAGCAGGTCAATATCATGGATCGTAGAGGTGACGGCATTTTATAGATCACGGAAAATAAAATACAAGTCCTCGAGATGTTTTGGACCTATTAATAGCTACTGAAAAAATTAACTTAGATATAGATTTCAGTCACTCAAACGCTACACAAGGAAGCTGAATAGGCATAACCCAAATATTTTTTAATCCAAAATTACACTAAACTGTGCAACTGTACTAGTATTATATATAACCCAATAGTTCATTAAATTGAATAAGGAAGGGATAGTCAATTCTGCTTATAACTCATATCTCACGTAAGGGACTTTTGAACTATTGTCCCACTGGCACTGCCCTAGGCTTAATCCAGGAAGGAGATTATACAGCAATGTATATAATCCTTTAAAAATGTCTCATTACTTGGCTGATGGATCATACAGAGCATGCCCACTAACTGAGGTTGGTATGAAGTTGATATGATCTAGAAACCTGAGGCTGAAAGTACGTGGAAAAGCTGGAGTGCTAACTAGTTGTGAAAATGAGTTTATTTTTAGCATTTTCAGGATCAGTAGGAATCATCCTTTTCCAAGTGATAGGTAGACTGAATAGACTGACTCCTTTATTTAAAATGTCACAATTTAAAATTAACATTTTCTTTAAGATACCTATCATGATTAAGGGCTCTCTTTTAGGTGTTGGTCATTAAGACACCAAAAGAAAAAAAAATATTCACATTCCCACATAGAAAAGTAAAACCTTTTCAAAAAACAACAGATGTAGGGGTGATTTTGTTTTCTAGTGTGGAAGAGCAGTTTAATTCTAAATTCTAAAAACTGCAACCTAAATAGGAAGAAGAGTGTGAAGTACAGCAGAGAGAGAGAGTTCCTTCCTGTGTGCTTAATACAAATTGACTTTCTCTGAGATATTTTTTCTGGGCTTTTTACCAATTTAGTAATGTTTGTCTCATATATATATATATATATATATATATATATATATATATATACACACACACACACACACACACACACACACACACATACACACACACGTGTATATATATGTGTATGTATGTATATATATTGGTCTAAACTAAGGAAAATATGAATTAAGTAACAGGATCCAGTTTGCCCCTCTGGATGATGAAATCCTTGGTCGGTAATAAGAATACAAAGGATTTTATTCCTTGTCCTCCCTCTACATGAGTAGTAAACAGAGTAATTCGTTTTCTGTTTTGTAAATAATAAGGATTTCTGTTTACTCATTTTTAGCTTTTCTTCTCCACCCCTCCCTTCGATGGAACTGACATTTTACTGATGGTTTATCAGTCTAAGTATCCTGCTGGGAAATAAATTAAGATTTAAGAAAAGCAACTTACAGTTGGAATAAATGGGTAATAGAAGCCTTACTATAAAGTTCCAATTGTTTTAAGTCCTTAATTCGACAGTAGTTTACCTACTGTTCAGTTAACTCAAAATGAATGATTATGCAAAGAACTGTTTCTCAAGTTCATTTGGATGTTCTCAGTCTCTGGAAGTCTGAATTTTTCTTTTCATAGAATCTTAAGGATTTTGATTTCGAAGCATACAAACTAAATTTTTTTTAATCTTTGAAATAAAGAGGCAACAAATCTTTCTCAATAATGCATTATTCTTGCATTCTAGGGTGGAAAAAAGAAACCAAAAAACTTATTCATTCCAACAGAGAATTTCTGACTCCCTTATCAACTCTGACCCCTGTCAGTAAGCATGACTGATAATGTTTCCTTCATGCACTTATTATTATTAAACTAGTAATCATTAATCAGTTCTTTATTTTATTAGGGGGCATTTATTTATATGATTTGTTTTCAAAAGTGTAAATTTTAAAAGAATATTTTTCTGAAAGCTGTGATAAATACCATAAAAAATAACTCTAAGGGTCACTACTGTTCCTTACACTCAACCCTTGGTGTTGATTTAAAATGCACATTGTGTCTATTTTACTCTCAGTATATATAGAAAACTAGTAATTGCTCTAAGGCCTTTTCAAATTCCTCATCCATGATTTTCAGGTTTTTGGAGTGGTAGTGTCATATTGGAATTCATTTTTACTATTATTTCCACCTGTACCCCACACTCCTTTCTTCCATATGTCTACCTGTCACATTCTTCTCTTGTCTGTCTGTCTTCCTCCACACACCACTTGATCTGCCTTCTCTTTTTTACTTTTTCTTTTTGGATGAATGATTTGCAAATAGCTTTTTTATTGTAGTTTTTGAGGATTTATTTTTGTGGCAGTCCCTTGAGACATTTGAGATTCTTTGGGGCATGACCAGGGCAAAGACAGCAGTGTAGTATAGAAAGTTCCATAGGCGGTCCAGGCGATTCTGTGGTAAAAAATTATGAGCTGCAACCCGGCATGCTCCTAAAAGTAGAAAAGTACCTGAACAGGAGGCATCAGGCGCCCCACCCCACCATCTCATTACAAGCTGGTGAAGCCTCCTCCATTAGCTCTGGCATCACAGAGTACACAAACACAGAGATTCAACGGGAGCATATCACAGTGAGGATATTCCTGGAGGAAAGGAAGAAAAATCAGCAGTACGATCAGTCTTGAATATGTGTTGGTTTCTCTATTAACTAGAAAGAGATTTTCTAAATGAGCAGTTATCTTTTTGAATTGTCTCTTTCTGTCCATTTCCCACATGGAAGCAATAAAATTAATATTTGTGCAGGGCCTACAGTATTTGTTTTTGATCTGTGGCCTGTGGTTTTATACACACACATATATGCAGTGTTTTTAAATATGTTAATAGTCATTGATTTTAAATAAGTGCCTTAAAAGTTAAGAATTATGGAAGTCTGTTTTGCATCCAACTAGCATCATATGCCTATGAATCCATATTTCTGGATAGTATGCATTTAGTTTGATATATAACATGCAGCAGTTAATCTCAAATAAAACAGGAAAACCTTATTATTGGCATTCTTCAGAGAGAGAGAGAGAGAGAGACTGACTTTGTGGATTCCATGCAGATAAGCTGAAACAAGATTGTTTTCAAATCAATTACAAAATTACTAATGAGAGTGTTCTTTGTTATACCAGGTACACTAAAATCTTCTTAAAAGTTAGATTTTGAAGACAGTTATTTGACCCAGTTTTTAATTTGAACAAAAAATTCTTTATCCATCAGTGTTCTTACCAAACTTAAAGAACAACAAAGTGAACCTAGTAATTTTAGCTTAAAGCAAATAATCAGGGACATTTACAACCAAATTAATGGATATTCTTATAAAATTACTTCACAATTAATTGACGATAATGAATTAAGCAAGTGCTCTGCATTAAAGTTTACATCAGTCTCATCTATGTTTTTAAAAATCTAGGCTCACATAATTGCCACTGCATTTTACAAAGAGATAAAGTCCAGCTCTTCAATAATCATAGTGAGCATCTGGTCATATATTTCTGTTTCTATAGCTTTATGTTAACATGTTTACATAATCAGTACATGAAGACTGTTTACATGATCAGTACATGACATGTTAGTAAATGATTAATAAGCACTGATCTTCTCACGTAACATATTCATTTGTTTTCTAGGTATTCCAACTTTATTATATGGACTTGGCTCCTGGTTATTTGCCAGAGTCACAGAGACTGTTCATACCAGTTACGGACCAATAACAATCTATTTTCTAAATAAAGAAGATGAAGGTGCCATGTATTGAAAGTATGCATTGGAAAATACAAATATCAATGAATTTGTTCCCTTGTATGTGTGTGTGTGCAATATTTATTTTTGATCTTTTAAAATAAAATGCTGGCAAACACCTTTGTCTTTCTTTGGTGTGTAGTGTTTGTTTTTGTTTTTGTTTTTGTTTTTTAAGGTGAATCACTACCCCCTAGAGGGAAACTTTTTACATTATTATATATTGTGTACTGTTTAGTTAATGGGAACTACCAACACATGTGGCTTCACTCCTGTTTCCCTAGAACTAGGTTAAATTAAACTACAGATAAAAAAAAAAAAAATGAGTCCATGAACATAGATTCTATAGCTGGTTATTAACAATTTAAATTAACTCTGAAGAAAAAAAACATAGATATCTCTGTAAAAGGGGAAGTCATGGTGGAAGTGGGGGAAATATAATTGGGGGAAAAGGAAATGATGTTGGATACTTAGTGGAGATGATATGATATCGACAAGTTCAAATAGATGAGAATCTGATTGCAATTGAAAACTTAAGCATTCAGCTGTTAAGATTTTGCATGGAAGTGTTTTTTGTTTGTTTGTTCGTAAAGCTGTCATACTATTTATCTGGACTAAGTGGTAGGAATAAAATGCAGGTGTACACCTGTGATCCTACACTGGGGAAGTAGAGGCAAGAAGTTTAAGAGTTCAAATACACTCATATCTGCAGGGCATCTCCAGCATCAGCCTGGGCAACATGAGACCCTAATAACAACAAAAAGAATGCAATGCCATAGTATTTAATGAAGTTACAGCTCTTGTCAATGTAAGTGCAACAAGGTGAATGAAATTAATACCCATTATTAATAAGTTGAAAAATAACATGCTACAAACCTATAAGGAAGTTAAGGTCTAGAAAGACCCAGAAAGAATGAGTTTGCCAGCTGTTTATAAAAGCAGTGAACTGAGATGGCACATATCCACAGATTTACTGACCATGGGGAGTGAGCTAAAATTTTAAAAACCTGATAACCACTTTTGCATTAGAACTTTATTAAGCTAATTGTGTTGTTGAAAGCAAAGTCATTAAAAAAATTTATCCTTAGAGATAGTCACAAAACACCCAGACGAATGGTAAATTTCTGAAATTTGGAGTAATTTAGGAGAACTAAGTAGGACTATTTAATTTCTAAACCAATGGGTGTTTAAGATTTATGATCACTTCATAATTACAAACATACATTATATAGCGTTTTATGTTAATGTGTTGCTGGTATTGCAGTGTTTACACATTTTTGTGGAAAAACATTTTACACAGTTTCATCTAACCAACATTTGGATGTTATTTCTGGAAAGTTAATAGAGAGTGAACTTCAGAGAGAAACCATCAGAATAACGAAGTCATACAAACAGGCCCTCAAATGAAGCCATTTTAAATGTGCTACAGATAGGAGTCTGTACTAATATATGTATTGTTCACTTGTCTAAACAATTCTAAGTAACATTTTAATCAAAGAAGTACTTATGCCAATATATTTAGTCCAGAAAAATATGCTTGACACTAGTTAAATGAATGGCTTGCCCAAAGAAGATGGTGTTACATTAAGCTTCATTAATAATAAAAACGAAGATTAGCATTTTGCAAAGAAGACTAAAACTGATTTCTTCTGTAAGGACAAAGTTAAATAACTATAGCTCATAAATTTTAAGTCAAAGACTGCTTGTTCGCTGCTGCTGATCATGTCAATACATGCTGTAAAGGTTTCGTCTCAATACAAGGTTGATAAAATAGTTTTTAATTACCAGACCGTAAACACAGCTTTTCAGTCCAGTTGTACCCCTTTTCACACTGGCCTGTTTGATTTCTGATAATCTGTTCTGCTGACTCTGCTTACCTGGTTTTTGATAGCTGTAGCCTGTGACTTCTTGTCTGTCTGGTGATAGGTAAGTCTCCTAAGAGAACATCTTTGACAAACTACCCTATTGATCTCTGTAATTCTCTGCTGCTGCAGCATTAAATAGAGCCTTGATTTCTTGTCTGGTGTGTTTGCTGTGTAACAATTAAGCAAATGTAATATTTTCTTGTATTACATGAGAATCAATAGACCTCTTGCTCATGTGAAGTTGATCACGGTGAAGGATGAACCAGTGATGGCTAAGGCCAGAGCTCAAAAAGTAAAATATATTGGATTTATTAAACTTTGTAATGAATCTTTTGTTATGAAACTTGCTTCCCAAGAAACAGCAAAGATTTTAACTTCCTTCCTTCCTTCCTTCCTTCCTTCCTTCCTTCCTTCCTTCCTTCCTTTCCTTCTTTTTTCTTGAATGTTGCCTATTGCAGAAAAACATTGTAGCCCAGAAGGGATAAAATGTAAATCTAAGAAGCCAGGAGATTGAGTCTATTTCTGGCTTCAGTGTTGTCTTTTTGCCTTAAGGCTAACGTCTATTAGTTTGTGTCTCATTTTTTTCCATCTGTAAGCGGAGAAGAGCAAGGGACCTTTCCACCTGGAGATGTGTCATGACTCTGGCAAGGTGTCTCATCAGGTGAAAGCACTTGCCATGCAAGCCAGGAAAGCACATATGGAGAAGGATAGAGCCAACTTCATGGAGTTGCCTTCTGCACGTGCACACACGTGTGCAACACGGAGTGCCACACACATATAATTTGTAAAAAAAGAAAAAAAGGTTTTTTAAAAGATATATCATGATTATGCCTTTTAACACACATTTTACTTTAGTCCCAGTAAAAAGTCTTTTTCTAACACATATTTTCCTGTTCCTCTAATTTATAAAGGGTTTCATTAATAGAAGGATTTCAAAAGAAAGGTGTGACAGGAAGAGGGAGAGAGACTGAAGGATGTGAGTGCATGTTTGCCCACACCCACTAACCTAAGGCAGCAAGGAGAAGTCCCATGGACCCTGCCCTTCTTGTTTATGAAGCCATTGACCAAGCTTTCTACCTGCAGTCCCTTAATGCAGTTTATATTTAACAGTATCCAGTCTTGTGACAAAGAATGGAATTGTGTCATTTTCAGGAACATGGGACCAACTGGATGATCATTAACTGAAGCCATTCGCAGACAAATATATTCTCTCATTTGTGGTTTCTAGACTTTATATAGTAACATGAACCATATATGTATAAATGAAGTGAAATTGTCTAGGGCATTAAAGGGGATTAATGGGAGAAGGGACTCAAAAGGGGAAGGGCAGAGGGAAAGGGACAGGGTGAATATGCCAACATCCTCTGCCTCTATCTCTGTCTCTACATATATATGTAGTATATATAAAGGTGTGTGTGTGTGTGTGTGTGTGTGTGTGTGTGTGTGTGTGTGTGAGAGAGAGAGAGAGAGAGAGAGAGAGAGAGAGAGAGAGAGAGAGAGAGAGAGAGAGAGGAGAAATGTGTTCAGGTTTCCACAGAGGCCAGAAAAGGGTGTCATATCTCCTGAAGCTGGAGTTATAGGTGGTTGTGATTCACCTAAATGGGTTCCAGGAACCAAATTCAGGCCCTCTGAAAGAACAATAAGCATTCTTAACTGTGGAGGCATTTCTCCAGACACTACAAACTAGATTGATGGTAGGTAGGTAGATAGACAGACAGACAATACAGCAACAACAAAGACAAAATAATCCAAGCATATCTTGCAGAAAAGATGTTCATTTTAGAGAAGTACAACTTACTCTCTTCTCATTTCCACCCAACAATTATGAAGTACTAGAATAGATTTATAGGAAAAATTCTTAGTTCTTATGTCAGCTGTGAACTGATGCTTTAAGAGACATCAGTATATATGGGAGTATGAAAGTGGTTGCTGATATTAAAACAAAATAAACAACTCTGGGCTAGAGGGGTATCTTGGGGGTTAAGAGCACTTAATGGTCTTCCAGAGGACCCAGGTTTTATTCCTAGTGTCCACATGAGGACTAACAATCGTCAGTAACTCCAGTTCCAGGAGATCAGACACCCTATTCCGGCCTCCATGGGCAGTGCACAAGACACTTAGACAGGTAAAATGAAAATTATAGAAGTCCCTACTTTCTCAGTGGTGATGTCCTTATGCACCATGTTGTACAAATAGTTATATTTCTTTTGTCACATATATTTGACTACTAACAACGTTTTGCTGGTAACACCAGTGAAGTTGGAATACTTTTTAATCATTTTTAATCATTTTAATACTTTTAATCGCTATATGGAGGGCGAGTGAGATGGTTCAATAGATAAAGACACTTGCCATGCAAGCCTGGTGACTTGAGTTCGGTCCCAAGAACCCACATAAAGGTGGAAGGAGAAAACTAATTCCATAAAGCTGTCCTCTGTCCTCCTCACATGTGCCCACATACACACACACACCAGCAATAAAAATTTTAAAACGTTAAAGTCCTATGCATTGTAAGAACAATTTATTTCATGTCATTTATATTCATGTTCATCTAGGACCCCAGACACAGCCCTATTTTTAAATTCTTTATAAAATGTCTTTTAGATCTATTAAAGAGTAATGATGTCTAAGTGTGGGGGATGACATCAAAGACAAGGATCTTCATTTCACTTCACTTGAAAGTTAATGCAGATAACAGAAACCTTATCTAATGCCAGCAGCTCAGGTGTCTCCTATATTCAGCACACAGCATTGAGACAGTAATGAGGTAATGACGTTTGGGAGCATCTCAAACCTAAACAAGTACTTAGCATTACATCTCACCTGGGTCAACAGTCTAGGGTATCAGAGTTAAACTATGTTACTGTAAATTAATGGAAAATGTAACTGCACTTTGCTGAAAGATCAATGTCCAATAAAGGCTGCACAATCAAATCTTGTTGCAATGATTGAGGCCTTTAATTGCCTTTCAAAGATAAGGTAGTAATCAACACAGCTTTAACTGATCTTTTTCACTAGTTCAATTACATGCTAATGACTAGTGCCAAGTCAGAATCTTTAACTACTTATACTTATTAAATCTTATGTTAGTAATGAAAAATTACTTAAGCTACACAATCAATAGAACACAAGTCTTAATTACTATATTTCACTTTCATACTATTTTATGTGCTTGACAAATTCACACGAGCTTTCTTTTAACAGTAGGAACTGTCACTGGCAGTGTCCACAATCTACAAGTTATTGTCCTAATGTAATTGGAGGTCAGACGTTCATTTTTTTTCTTCTAATAAAACTGTGGCTAAGATAGTTTCTACTAACCCTTGGCCATTCAGCTACTGCTTAGAGATCTTCTCTGGTAATTGAGAATATGAATACAATTAGAAGAAAACAAACATTTTTTTTTTAAATTCTTGCATATGTGTCTCTAGGCTGTGGTGTGCAGGTGCCCTCAAAAGCCAGAAGAGAGTGTCATGCCCCCTCTGCTGGAGTTACAGGAAGTTATGAGCCCTCTAAGGTGGGTGCTGGGAACCCAGTCAGGTCCTCTAGAGGAGAAATACCTCCTCTTGACTGTTTTTAGTAAGGTGTGGTCTCACAAAATGTCAGGATGTGGGGACATCACAAGTGGGAATATAAAATGGATGCCAATATTTAGGGCAAGTTTCACATTTCTTTAAAAAAGAAAAGTCCTAGAGAACTGAAAACTTCTACACAAAAGGTGAGCATAAATACTGTGTTACAATTATTCATCCAAGCAAAACTATGTCAGCACGGAGTGGAGAGGAGCTCACAAGACCCCACCCACCCTAGCTGAGGAGCTATGGGTAATTGATGGCTGTTGGGAAAGGGAGAGTCCGTTTTCTTCCATAGTCTGGCTTCTGGTAGATTGCCCATGCTCCAGGAGATGGTCCGTCCCTCAGCATGTTCATGTAGGGAGCACTTAGGCTCAGTAAGTTATAAACAGAACATAAAATAGGACTTGAAGGTGGAAGGAACGTGCTGGGAAGACTGAGGGGGAGAGGAAGGAGAAAGTAGAGAGATATAATCAAGATGCAGTGTACATTTGAATGCAATTGTCGATAAATACATTGAGATTTTAAAATCAAATTGTGGTTAACTTAATATTCCTTGGTATATTGCCGACTTTGAATCTCCAAAACTTTAGCTAGGACATTTAGTTTTTAATTAAGTATTAAAATCTCACCTGAGACCATTTTTTTAGTAGCATTAAAATAAGCTCTCTTTCCTTGGAGAGTATTTAAGACCAGATCCACGTGAAGTGTGTGAAGCGGTAGCAGATGGAACCTCCTGCATTAGGTCCTCATTGCTGGACGAGGACGGGCAGGGCGGCCTGGCTCAAGGCTCCATGGAGATGGCGCAGAGCTATTTTGCTTGTACTCATGTCACCTTAAATACAGCTGTGAACACTGTACTCCTCCGTTGTATCACTAATTTATCTTCAGAGATATTTATAGTATCAATTTAAAAGCTGTAAAACTTCATGAAAAGTAGTTTATGCTATAGGATTCCAACAAACAAAAGCTTGCCATTTTAAAAAGGGAATCACAGGGATTGGACTTTGTAAAAGAAGGTTTGGAGTTTCTCGCTGTTCTGGGTGATAGAATTATGAACCTTATAAACTCAGTACTTTTTAGTTAACCTAAATACATAAATCTATTTGGATTCATCTTATGAAAAGAGATATGTCATTAGATATATGATCATTATGTGCTTTGGTGATTCATGGGCCTTGTTACATACATGCTTTGTAATGTATGAATTATTTAGTAAGAAAAATCACAATAATTTTGTTGTTACTCAAAAATTTATGGGTTGGCAGAAACAATTATGCAGCCCGGGAAGCTGGCATGTTAAGGTGACATCATTAACACATGCAGTATGGGTTTTAGCAGCCACTTGACATAACCTTTACTGCTTCTGCTAGAACAGATCAGTAATTTTGTGTAACAATCTGCTTGGGAACAGAACGCTGAATTGGCTAACCACAAAGTGATTCATTTTCCTTTATTTCCATATTAGTACATAATTTAAACCCCACCTAAAAAGTGTCTACCACAACCCTAAAGAATAAAAACATACAAAATAATGAATACCTCCCAAGCACACAAAAGTGCAAAATCACATTTAATAAGAGTGATCATTTCTATTTTTAAAATGTTAGATGCTTAAGAATTGGATGAAAATAATTTATGAGAGTAGATTATCTTGAAAGCCTTTTTTACACATTGTATTACAGCCACTGCTAAGAGATGAAGAACAAATTTTTATTTTCTTGGAAAGCAGCTATGCTCAACACTATACCACCAATGCCATACCAAACTTTATTTTTTGAACTTCTAAATTTACAAAATGAAATAGCCGAGACTTAGAAGTCTGAATATAAATCTAGGCTAGCCCAATATTAGAGAATTTGTTTTGAATGTGTGAGGTACCACATTCAATCTTAAACAACAACAACACACATACACACACACACACACACACACACACACACACAACCTAAGTGGTATCACTAACTTAAAAAATATTTATTTTTATTTTCTATGTAGTATTTTGCCTACATATATGTCTTTGTACCACATGTATGCCTGGTGCCCACAGAGGCCAAAAGGTCATCAGATCCCATGGAATTGGAGTTACAACTGTGAGCCCCATGTGGGTACCAGAAATTTAACCTAGATCTTCTGAAAGAGCAGCCTGTACTCTTAACTGATGAGCCATCTCTAGCCCTAGAGTGTCACTAACTTTAAATGACATTTGAAAATTGACATTCATTCATCATCCAACAATTACTCAACACTGACAAAGCTGAAGATCAATTTTAGTTGCCTTACTTGCCAACAAAATCTAGTAGTTTTAAGTCTACATAAAGAAGTTGGACTGCAAAAGGACTTCTTCCTCACACAACAGGCTGAGAACCATGTGTTGTAACTTTTGTTGGCAACCCCTCTCATAGAGTGAATGTTGTAAGTGGATGAACACGTGATTGAACCTCTGCCTTCAATAGCATCGAGAGGACTCTTTAGTGGGAGTCCTGTGGATCTGTCTCATAAGAACAGCAGCGGAGTTTGACATGTGTCAGGTATAATAAATTATGTTTTCCAAAAAATAAGAGATTGGAATCCTGTTGCAATATCCTTTTAAAGCATTTCAAAAGGCTGTTTTCTATTTCCTCACACTATGAGAACTTCTGTTATAAAATCAAATTTAGATAATGTACAGAAGTGAAACAAGAAGTACTAGAATCAGCTAGATCTGTTCTTTTATTTTACATTATAATTTCTTCTTCTTCATCATCATCATCATCATCATCATCATCGTCATCATCATCAGAGCATGGGACCCAGGCACTTGTGCAAACCAAGAGAGCATGATGCCACTGAGCTACACCCCTCTCAGCCTTACTCTTTTAAAACAGAACAAATACTTAGATTGAGTTGTCAAATAACCAATCATCTCTCAGAAAGCAGCTGGTCTTCTGTTGGTGTTCAGAGGCTACATAACAATTTCTTAGAAAGCCAGTGAAAAACTCTTGAGTAGGACAACAGATTTGGAAGTCCCCATGCCTCTATCTAATTCCCCATAATGATATTTAGTTTGGTGATTTATATACATATAATATCAAAAACTCCATTTTAATGGACATGACTTAAATTATTACTTAGCCATTACCAGTTGGAAAGCAGGGTAATTTCCAGTTTTCTGAGCTTGAGCATCTTTGCTATATAATAAGGAGCTTACTTAACACAAGCATTTTCTTATTTCAGGGAATTGTCTGAGGGCTTTATACACTCATTATAGTTCCACATTCTTGGTCACAACTTTCCACATGTCATTCTCTTCTTCTCTTTCTATCCTAGATTTCTCCTCCTACTTGTTCTCTCTGCCTGCCAGCCCTGCCTATCCCTCTCCTGCCTAGCTATTGGCCATTTAGTTTTTTATTAGACCAATCAGGTGCCTTAGGCAGGCAAGGTTAAACAGCAACACATCTTTACATAGTAATTAAATGAATGCAGAATAAACAAATTTAACATATCTTTACATAGTTAAATATTCCACAACACACACACACACACACACACACACACACACACACACACATGCACCAAAACCAGAAGATAGGAGTTGGAGAGATGGCTCAGCGGTTAAGAGCACTGACTGCTCTTCCAGAGGACCTGGGTTCAATTCCCAGCAACCACATGACAGCTCACAACTGTCTGTAGCTCTAAGATCTGACACCCTCACGCAGACAGACAGGCAGGCAAGACACTAATACAAATTATATATATATGTATATATATATACACAAAACCCACAGATCTCCTCAGCCACAAGGAGCTACTAGGATAAAAGTATAGAGAGAAACAATTATTAGTGATGGGGGAACTTGGAGTCCTTATGGATAGGGTGTGTTTCTACCTTGCTGTAGTCTATATCTTCCTCACCCCAAAGTTCATGAATTGAAGGTTAGTCTCAGGGCAGCAATACCAGGAGGTGGGGGGACTTTTAAAAGGTGAGTGCTTGCAGAAGTTCTGCTAGTCATTAGGCTTGTGCTTCTAGAAGAGACTGGAACTTGGACTCTTTGGTCTCTGGTTTTAAGTTGCAGTCTCTTCTTGGTACACAAGTCTAACCTTTTGATTATGTCAGCTGCGAGGCTCTCACCAGAGCCAAGCTGATGACAGTGCCATGTCCTTGAACCTCCAATGCTATATGCTAAATAAATATCATATTTATAGTTAGCCTTGCCCTAGTGCTGAAGCAGGGATAGAGCTTCTATCTCTAACCAAGAACCTATCTCCAATTGATACCCACTTGCAAAGGAAAAATTAGTTTTTTTCTGATGGAGTCTCCCTGGGTACATGAACCACATGTAAGGGCAGGCCCCATGCCCAGCAGTAGATGGCCAGCACAAAAGTAACTCAATGCTTTTTGTAGACTTTTTGTCTCATATTGATTTGTTTGGGTACTTTTTTTGTCTTACTGGTCTTTTGTTTGTGTATTATGATTTCTGATTTTGTGTTTTTATGGGTTTTGTTGTATTTCTCTATGTTCTTGTGCTTCTTGTTGTTTTGCTTTTTTAAATTATGGTTTGTTTGCTTGTTTATTTTTTTCTAAAGAACAGGAGAAAGAAGGGATAGAATTGGTAGTGGGAATGATCTGGGAGGAGTTGGGGGAGGGAAACCATGATTAGAATATATTGAGTATACAGAAAAATCATTTTTGATAAAAAGAATAAAAATACATAAAGTTAGCATGTCTTACAGGAATACATTAGTGTTTATTATTATAATTATGATGATGACAATTATTATTTATTACTGTTGATGGTAGGGATCCAATCCAGAGCCTAATCTATGATAAGCATATCATGTACCACTGAGCTACACACCCAGCCCTGGAATAGATGTTCTTACATCCATGGTCATAGAAGTATTATTTGTAACAGCCAAAAGATGGATTAAAATTCCATTAATAGATGAATGAATGAACATATTTCATATTCAAAAGACTTATCGTTAGCCCTGCAAATAAGGAATTTCAGCACAAAGTTTCAACAGAGATGAACCTTGAAGGCATGACTCTAAGTAAAATAAACTAGACACAAAAGATAAACATTGTCTCACTCCACTTGCATGAGGTTTCTAAAATGATTCAAGTTCAAAACCAGAAAGCTAATGCTGCTGAAAGGAAGAGGACATGGGAAGTCATTATTTAATGGATAGAGAATTTCACTTTTGTAAGCAGAAAGTCCTAGAGATTAATTGTGTAACAATACAAATGTGCTTAAACACTGCAGAACTGCACACTTAAAAAGGGTAAATCTGAAGCCTGGTGGTGGTGGCACACGCCTTTAATCCCAGCACTCAGGAGGCAGAGCCAGGTGGATCTCTGTGAGTTCGAGGCCAGCCTGGGGTACAGAGTGAGTTCCAGGAACGGCACAAAGCTACATAGAGAAATCCTGTCTCAAACAACAACAACAACAACAACAACAACAACAACAACAACAACAACAACAAAGGTAAGTAGATACCTGTCTTGGTTAGGGTTTCTATTGCTGTGAAGAAACACTATGACTGTGGCAAATGAAAACATTTAATTTGGGCTGGCTTACAGGTTCAGATGTTTAATTTATTATTGTGGCAAGAGGCATGGCAGCATGCAGGCAGACATGGTGCTGGAAAGGAGCTGATGGTTCTACATCGGGATAGGCAGACAGCAGGAAGGGACAGCAACGCTGGGCCTGGCTTGGGCTTCTGAAACTCCAAAGCCCATCCCCAGTGACACACTTCCTCCAACAAGGCCACACCTCCTAACAGTGCCACTCCCTGTGGACCTATGGGGGCCAGTTACATTCAAACCAGCACAACACCTAATTTTCAGGAATGCCTTCTGTTCAGTTAAGGTCACCAGCAGCAGGATTCACCAGGACAATTGTCATCTCCTCTTGGAATGTAGTGTTCCCTCTTGGTTCATTTTTCTCCTAGCTTTTACCACCTTCATTTTTGTGTTTCTTTCATCAGACTAGTTCATTTAGGAAGAAATTTTCTATTATATTCATTGAGAAGCAAGTTCTTTATATTAATTTTCAATGATAAACAACTTCTAAGGAGGAGGATATGTTTACTTAAGTTTACCGGTTCACAGGTTTTAGGCCATGGTCAGTTGGCCACTTAGTTCCTAGGCCTGTGTTTAAGCAGCGCAACATGTCATGGTGTGTGTAGAAAAAGGCATGAGGAAAGGTGTTTTCCTCCTGGCTGACAAAAAACATAGAGAAAGAGAGAAGGGCCCTGGTCCAGTATGTCTTACAATATGCCTCCAGTGACCTTACTTACCTTCATTGGGCCCCTCAGTAGAATCTACCATCTCTTAGCAGTATCACTGACTGGCAACCAAGACTTGAAACCATGGAGGACATTTCAGATCCAAACAATAACACCCTTCAAGTAGGACAAAGACAAACACAGACCTTTTACTACATTTAAAGTGCTTTATGGCTATCAAACTACCTCAGCCAGTACTTGAGTGGCTAATTGACTTATATCCACTGTTAAAAAGAAAATACTATGTGCAAAGGCTTTATGATCATATACATATATGATCATATACATATACATATATTCCTTTAATTTGGACAGTGGTACTTATTCTACTCGATAAAGAGATACTCTGGGAATGTTAAAGAGTTTTCTGTGAAATCTTCACTCAAATTATCAAGTCTAAGATTTCATGTAATATAAAGGCTATGAAACTTAATGTGATTGTATTTGCTCTGTAATATTGGGAAAGCTGTGGGCCTGCCATTTGTGTGTGTGTGTGTGTGTGTGTGTGTGTGCGCGCGCGCGCTTCCAAATACATATGTAAATTATGCAAATGAAGTTGGTTTCCCCTATGGTACTATGAATATTTTTAAAAAGATATTTTAACAAATCATAGGTTTTGTAGTCAATTTTCTCAAATAATAGAAATAAACTTTAGATTAAGAAGTACATGGTCAAATGAGTGAATGGTGTATTTTCCAGCACTGAAGAGCAGGTAGGAAGGGACAATTCCTATAGTACCTGGGCAATCTGACTAAATGAATTTCTACCTAAGCTTTTAAGGAATAATAATTAAAAGATGTTCATTTATCTCCTACAATGGCCTTAGAATGCAACAGGAAAAAGCCCAGGCAGAAGGAATTATGCAACAAGTTTCAGTATTATACTGAAAATTATCAACATTTATTTTTTCCTCCCACATTAATCACATATCTGTTAGTTCCAAGAAAAGTGGACACCCCACCCTCCACTCTCACGCATTACGTTTATGCATAATCAGCCCCAAAAGGTAGAGATAATAGCACAATTTAATTACACATAAAGGACCTACCTACACATTGTCATTTGTAAGCAATTTTTGTATAGGCACCATAGATCAACAGGATTATGCACTTTAAAATGTGAGGTAACAAGGCATTTAAAAATAACCAAGGTTTACGGCTACTGCCCCGCTATCAATGACTGCATAAACACTGCAATTTAGTTGAAAATATATGGAACAGGCGGGATATTTTTGCAACGGTTGAATAAGATATTATGATGCCAGAAATACAGCTGTCCCCAGGCAGTTAAGCTCTTCACTGAGTTTCTTTACTATTGCTTTTGAGCAGTGGATTGTTTGGTACTGTAGGTCACTTGTTGGGGTAAAGGACCTCCCTGAAAAATTCATGCACACTTTGCTAACGTGGGGAAAAAAATAGTGGTATTTTGGAACTGTTACTTAGAAAATGGGGCAGAAAAACCTGCTATTTTTTTTTTTTTTTTAAAGAAAGGTCTTGGCTGGCTCTTCCTGATTTAGAGCACAAGCCCCACGGATATTAAAAGGTACACAACTTGACAAGCTGGAACTGTCTTTCAACGTCTTTTCTGAAACCACACTATGCAGGATTAAGCCTTAAATTGTTTTACTGGCAGTCTCCAGGCACAGATCGGTGTCTTTCTCGGTTTTCTAGATCCTTCACCTCTGCCTGGAGATGGGGCAGTCAACCAGTCCTAACACGCGGGCTCTGCTCCGCCCCAGCCTGCCCTCTTCCAACATGGCGCCCCAGGAGGCGGGTCCCACTCGTCGGCTCCCCGGGTTCCGGCGCCGTGAGTTTTGGTTCCGGAGTAACAGCGTTCTAGCAGTCTCCTTCCTCCTCGCACCGCCACCTCCGCCGCCGCTGGGACGCGGGCCTTCGTCGGCCGAACCCGCACGCCCCGCACCGTCCGGTTCTGGCTGCGGCCGGGGGCCCGCCCCCTGACCTCGAGGTCCTGGGCTCTCCGCTCTGGTGGAGGGCAGGCGGCACCGGTGCTCCTCTGTAACAGCCCCGACCCAGCCCGCGGCTTCCAGACACCCTCCCCTTGCCCACCCAGCCACCTAGAACGGCAGGACACTGGCTGATGCACTTCCCCTAAACCAGGCCGTTGCTCTGTTGTCTCCTCTTACTCACACGGACTTCAGAATGCTTGTCGGTTCTGTTTTGTCCACTTTTGTAACTCCAGGACCTTCCGCTCTCTGCTAATACCTTCTGGCCCGTACCCCTTCCCCGGTGCACCCTACCCCACAGACACTCAAACTTCACACGACCTGGGCCTGGTTCGGGGCCTGCCAGCTCCTTCCAGATCGGCCCCCTTCACTTCTTTCACCTTTCTGCTCCCTGTATTTTTTTTATTGCCTGTCTGTGCCCCTTGTTCCTCTGGCCGCTTCTTGGGGCTCCTCCTAAGCAGGGGCCAGTCGGTACCCCTTGCCCCAGGATGTGAGACCCTTTAACCTGTAATGCTGTGGCTGGCCCTTGGCGCCTCCCCTGCCATGGAGAACCAAGTGCTGGTGATTCGGATCAAGATTCCAAATAGTGGCGCGGTGGACTGGACAGTGCACTCCGGGCCGCAGTTACTCTTCAGGGACGTGCTGGTGAGTGGTAATCTTAGTGGCCAAATCCCAGCTTGGGGCTGAGGGACCCGGATCTTGACCACTGGTGGCCTGAGCTGGCCCCTGGTGGGATCATCTTACTTGTTTCAACCACAGTATCGATTAATTGCATTCACTGAAAATTGGTAAATGTGCAGGGTCCCCGGGGGAAATAGTTGATCCGATTGAACCCCTGCCCTCAGGAAGCTCACAGCCTGGACTGGGACATACACACCAGTGAAAGCAACTGGGATATAAAAGGCTGGGTTTAAAAAACAGTTTATTGTTTTTGTTTTTTCCTTCCTCATGTGTTTGGGAAGCATCCCTGCCCTCATTCTAGCCCTGCCACTGCGGAGTTCCTGAACTTGTGACCTGTTGGGAAAGGCACACCAGGGCAACCTTAATTTACAATGTTTAGGCAACGTTAGATGTCGTTGATTGAAAGACATAAACTTATAAACTTGAATATTAATAAGAAAAAATGCTGCCTGTTAAAACTGCAGCACACCATCCCATGGTGGGGAAAAAGCTTGATTTCAGAGATGTTGAGTGTTGAGGGGAAAATGTGCATCTTAGAATCAACAGGACATGCCTTGGGATACTCAGGCTATATTTCACACAAAGCTGTGAAGGTTAATGGAGGTGGGCCCTTGAGCCCATATAGAGTATATGTATGTATATATGTACTGAGTAAAGAGTCAAAGGACCTTCCCAGGAATTATTGCACCTGAGGTTGAAAATAAGTGTCCAAACTCTGGCTTCCCTACTTAAAATGTGTTTGTATGTGTGTGCATGATTGTGGAGATCAGTGATTAAGCTTGAGTGTAGCAGGAATCTTAAAGAGTCTTATTAATAAAAACAAACCTGAAGCCAAGTGTAGGGGTGAACACTGGAAGATCAGAGAAGCAGAACAAGCCACAGCTACCTCACCTCACCACTTCCTCAGCTGATCCTGTTTCCTCAGACTGGAAGCTTCTGTGTCCTTATCCCAATGGCTTTCAGCTGAACTGCTGCTCGAAAGTCTAAAAGCTTAACCAGCCAAATGCTGCTAGTTTCTGGTCTTCACACCTTATAAACCTTTCTGCTTTCTACCATCAATCCCTGGGATTAAAGGCTCACTTTCTGGGATTAAAGGCATGAGTCACTATGCCTGGCTGTTTTCAATGTGGCCTTGAACTTACAGAGATCAAGAGGGATTTCTGCCTCTGGAATGCTAGGACTAAAGGCACGTGCTACCACTGCCTATCGTATGTCTTTAATATTGTGGCTGTTCTGTACTCTGACCCCAGATGAGTTTATTAGGGTGCACAATATTTCAGGGAACACAATACCACCACACTTGGGTACCATTCCTCAGTTGCCATCCACCTTGTATTTTGGGACAGGGCTGGCTGGCCAGAAAGCCCCAGGGATCCACCTGTTTGAGCATCCTCAGTGCTGAGATTACTAGCATACATAGCACCATGGTTGGGCCACTTCCCAAGCCCCCACCTGGCTTTCTTACATGAGTTCTGGGGATCAGACTCAGGTCCTCATGTTTGCATGGTAAACACTTGGCCCGCTGAGCCATCTCCCTGGCCCCCAAACTTACTTACTTTTGCATAACATAGTTTCCCCACATACTGCAGCTCATGTGCATCTTTCTAGTCATTTGATATTAATAGGGTGCAGTATATTCATTTTATGCATAGAGTAATTCAGAGACAGAATTGGACGTACCAGGAAGAATGTTCTAATAGGCAGATGTGCAGTCTGACTGGGTTGCACACACACACACACACACACACACACACACACACACATATATATATATATACATTATATATTATATATTTAAAATCTATGTTTTCACATACATATATATGAAATCTATAATTTTATTTTGAAAACTAGATGCCAGTGACCACCCAGGCCATGCAGGCTTTCAGGTACCTAGGACAAGAAGGTAGAACCTGTAGTGAGCTAGCAGCCTCCAGTCTTTGACACCAAATGCCAGCCCTTCTCTGCATCTGTTGCTCTTCACACATATGCCCATTGATTTCCTTTCTTCATAAGCCCACACAGTCCTCACCACTGTCTTTAGCTCCATCTTGAGTGGCCTGGCACCTGTGTCCTTTCTTGATGCACTCTCACGAGCATCTTGTGTTCCCAGGCTGTTGTTCCCAGGCTGTGCCTTGACGTTGCCTTTTTCTTTAGCTGGCCAGCTCTCACCTGTCCTCCACACCAAGCCTCACTTGTCCCCTATTAATATTGGCTAGGTGGCCATGTTGGTGTTCCTATGTCCATTCCTGTGGCAAAGCTTGCATTCAGTCATCATTGTTTGCCCTTCCATTCTTCTAGAAAGTCAACTTCTGGAGAGATGGCTCCATGGGTAAAAGTACATACTGTGCAAGCCTGACAACCTGAGTTCAGTCCATGGACCCCATGGCAGAGCCAACTCCTGAAAGTGGTCTTCTTATTTCCACACATGTGGTCATGGCATGTGTGCATCCATGTTTACTGTTTACACACACATGTTTATATAATAAATTAAAAATTTGAAAAAGAACATATACCTTAAAAAAAAAATAAATAAAGAGCACCAACCCAGATGAGTTGGTGCAGATCACTGGCTCCTTTTTTTGAGACAGGGTGTCTGTCATGTTGCTCAGCCTGATCTCAAATTGCCTATTTTATGAAGGATAACCTCGAACTCCTCATCCCCCACCTCCACTTCTTGAATGCTGGGTGAGCAGTAGGTGCTGAGTCAGGCAGTTTGGACTTTACTGCCAATTGTACCACCAGCTGGGCAAGTCACTCTCTCTCTGAGCCTCAGTTTCCCATTTCTAAATGGGGACACCTGCATCAAGACTTACATGGATAGTGCCCTATAAATGGTGGTGTAAGGGATGGGACCTGTCCTGTGCTTCCTGAGTACCCCCAGGAGATCTCCAGCTCAAGCTTAGTGGCCTACAGGAGCCATTACACTGGTGTGCCGCCACTAGGCCTCCGAGCTGTGTGTTGGGACAATTTGCTCATAAGAGCAGCTGGAGCACTTTTGTCAGTAAGAGCCAACAAGGAACTTAGAACTGGTTCTGTGCTGTGTCCTGGTGCTGTCTAATGGCAAGTCTGGCAGGGTGCCACCTCAGGTCCTTGTCTGCTCTCCCTCTTCACCTCATCTCTTCCATCAAGAAAATACAAAACCCCAAAGAAGTCAGCATCTCTGTGTGGTGATATTTTGCGTATCAAATAAAGCTTGCCTGAAGATCAGAGTCAGCCACCAGATTAAACATAGAGGCCAGGCAGTAGTGGTACAGCCTTTAATCCTAGCACTCGGGAGGCAGAGATCTATCTGGATCTCTATGAGTTCAAAGCCACCCTGGACTACAGGAGATGAATCCAGTCTAAAAGAGAAATACAGCCAGGCAGTGGTAGCACACACCTTTAATCCCAGCACTAGGGAGGTTGAGACAGAAAGTGATATGACTGGGCAGAGAGAGGAATATAAGGCGGGAGGAGACAGGAGCTCAGTCCTTTTTTGGCTGAGGATTCAGGGGCATTCAGTCAGAGGATTCATGGAGTTGGTGAGGTGAGAAGTGGCTGTGTTCCTTTGCTTCTCCGATCTTTCAGCTTTCACCCTGAGGTCTGGCTCCAGCTTTTACTATAAGATCAATTAGGATTTGTGCAACATCTCTAGTTTGGAACCTTAAACTTTAAGGCCATGTGAACCTTGGATGGCCCCTTTGTCTAACCTGAGCCCTTTCTCAGACTTCCCAGTGTTCAGATGAGGAAGCTATACCCTGGAAGGGGCAGGGCCTTGCAGAGCCGTAGAGCTAGTTTTTGGCAAAACCAAACACAGAAGCCGGAGCAAGTTTTAGTCATTAAGTCAGAGTGACTGAGTATCTGAGGCCTTAGTCAGTAGTTGGAAGATTCTAGTTGCTACTTCTCCAAATGTCTTGGGAGACCCTGTGCAGGTCACTCACCCTGTCCCCTCCAGGCTTGCCTGTTGTCTGTATCTTCAGGAGCTAGATGCAGCGTGAAAGAAGCTAAAACCAAGGGCAGAGACACTGGGCTCTTGTTCTTCATTCCCCTTTCTCCTCATCCCTGGAGACAGTCTCCAGTTCTAGGAATTGTGGGTAGCGCTGGGTTGATTAGTGTGAGGGAGGGGATAGTCAGCCTTTGCTTTCTCTTTGTATCCTGTCTTGAAGTCCCATTTCCGGTTGTTCCCCACTTGTGATGTTCCTGTCCAAACTGAACCCCGATTCTTCCTTCCTCTTGAGTGTCAGGTATTTTCCTGTGACAAGATTCCTAACAGAAGCCACTTAGGGAAGAAAGGTTTAATTTTTGCTCACAGTCTGGGGGTTTGGCAGGGAAGGCAGAGCAGGAGGCACAGGAGACCGCTGGTCACTTTGCACCCGCAGTCAAGAAGTCTAGGACAAGGAGTGCTGCTCAGCCCATGTCCACGGAATGGTGCCATCATGGTTAAGGTGTGCCTTCCCACCTCAGTTAGCACAGTGTGGAGACTCCCTCACAGACGCGCCCAGAGGTTTGTCTCTTAAGTGAGTCAGGTTCTGTCTGGTTGACAGGCAATTTTAACGGTCACAGTGAGCAAACACTGTTTGCTATTAATATCTTTCATTTGGCTCCTTTTGTTTCGAGAAGTGCTTTCTGTTGCCCATCCTGCTTCAGAGAACAAATTATAGTCTTGCTGAAGTCAGTAGCTGCGTTTTAACCCGCGTTTACCTACAAAGCTCCTGGCATGCTGTGGAGACGTCCTCTCTTCTGCTGGATAGTTGTCTGACTGTTGAGAGGAAAGAAGAAAAAACAAGAAAAATGATCGCTGTCAAGATGTGCGCATTTAAATTTTCTGTTGAAAACATCTTTGAGACAGCAGAAATTCTCTTGGAAACAAGTACAGAATAAGCTCTTAAAGTAAACTGGAAATGAACGTAAAGCCGTCAAATGTGCCCTGCTTCAAAATGGGGCTAGGGAGTCAGTCCTGCCTGTGTCTACTCGGGCTGTGTGCGGACTTCCGTCCTTCCCTCTGGACTGCCTGGGTACTTAACTCTAGTCAGTGTGTAGCTAGCTCCCTGTTCAGAGATGCTTGCTACTTATGAATGTGGAGGAAGAATTCCCTGACCCTACAATTGGTTCCCTCACTTCCTCACAGAGTTGATGTTTCATTTGCCAAGATTAGAGCCAGGAAAACATCACCTCTTTTTGACTGATGAATAGGGGCTACCCAGGATGGTTGTTCTACCCAATCAGGTTTTCTGTGCACAGATTTATTTTTGGAAAGACAAAACAAAACAAACAAACAAACAAACCAAAGAAAGGAAGAGGAAAAAGAAGCGCCAAGATGATTATGCAAATTGGTACTGCAGCAAATGCTACTGTAGAATTGCCTTTCCAAGGAAGTTGCAGCCTCCACTCTGCTAAGTGCCCTGCTTTGGAAGGGCTGTGGGCTCCCTGCTGAGAAGCACTGCCAGCCGCCGCCTTTGTCAGCTGGCTGCCTGGTGCTAGTTCTGGCCGAGCCTTGGCATGGGAGGGCCATTGCAGCAGAGCTTCTGGAGAGAAATGAGGTCTCCAAGGCTTCTGCAGGGCCTCTTTTTCCCAGAACTTAGGTGTTCTGTGCCCCTTCGATTTAGCTGCCCCTGCAGACTAATTTTTTTAGTATTTTCAACTTTAGAGATTCGTTTACATATTAATATAAGATTATATACACCTTCCAGGGCTCCTTCGTCCCTAAATTAACTTGTATCCCAGCAACATTGAATATGTTTCCATTGCTTAGGAGTAAAGGTTGATGAGAATTCTTATTATCCTTGGCTGCATATCATCACAGAACTTGTTTGCTAAAACTACCACTATGAGAGCAAGGCACCGTATGGTCTTTAGAGATCAGGAAGCACATTTATTGAGTGTCTAGAAGGTACCGTGTGTCAAGCTTATGTTTAGTACATTATTTAGTTTTCACATTACCCTTTTGGTGTCTTTGGATGCATTTTGGAAATAATCAGAATGAGGCTCAGAGTGGTTAAGTAAAAATGTTTCCTAGGTTGTACATTTAATAGTGAGGACCCAAACCTAAGGTGGTCTAACTCTTAAGCCTCTTTTCCCCCTGCCTCTGTGAGTGTGTGTGTGTGTGTGTGTGTGTGTGTGTGTGTGTGTGTGTAAGATAGTGTGATAATGTAGTGCTGTGCATTATTGAATTGAGAATAAAAGATTGTCTTTAATACAATATGAAGGTTTTCTAACCCTTTTCTCCTTGGAATAGAGATTTAAACTTTCTGGGTAAGTGTGATTATAAGCTCATGTTTCTATAGTTTATGCTAGCATTTCAAAAATCCCTCCCAGGTTCCCCTGTTTTCTCCTGGACTTGCCACATGTTGGCAGTAAAGAAGATGACTGACTAATCGTGCTTCTGTCTTCTTTCTTTGTTTAGGATGTGATAGGCCAGGTTCTGCCTGGAGCGACGACAACAGCCTTTGAATGTGAGTCTGGCTTGCGCTCGCTCCTCTCATCTTCTCTTCGCAGTGATATTTCACATGCTTTATGGGCTGCATTATTTTCAAAACTGACAAAAACAGATTATTTATGATCATCATATGGTACATTTAAATATTTATAAATTAATGCAAGTTTAATGATGATACTGAACCGAGTAATATTTTCTTATTTAATCATATCTTGGGTGTGCATATCTCTACAATATAGCTTTAATTACCAACATGACCTTTATCTGCTCTTCTCGTTATAATAGTGCAGGGAAAAATGAAACGTGTAAACTACCTGTAGACCGATGATTGTTGATTAAGAGGTTTTAATTCTTTAGTGCTTTAGGACATAGCAGCAGAGTAAAGCTCTCATAAGCAGTGTGTGGAATGATTGTTTCAGTGGGGTTTGGCTTTCCTGCTAGATGATGACAGGGGCCACTTCTGTCCTGAATCCTCCTGCTCTCCATTGAGCCGGCTTTTAAGGACAGGGCTGAGATGTGCTGGATAACTGGTTTTGATACAGTCCAGGTCACTGCAGAGGAAGTCCTGATGCTAGTGTCCAAGTAGTAGGGCCTCAGGTGCCGAGAAGAGTAAAGTTGGGTTTGGAACTCTGATCTTACCCTCCCTTGAAAATGGGGCCGTGGGCTGAGGAGATTGTTCAGTGGATAAAACACTTGTGCCATTGTGAGAACCTGGTTCCAATCCCCAGAACCCGTGCAGAAGCTGAACATAGTAGCGCGCATTTGTAACCCCAGTGCCCCTATGGCAAAAGAGGAGAGTGTAGAGCAGCAGATCCAAGTGCTGTGGGGCCAGCTAGCCTGGTGTAGAGCAGCAGATCCAAGTGCTGTGGGGCCAGCTAGCCTGGTGTAGAGACAGCAAACAAGAAAAAAGAGACCTTGTCTTACACAAGATAGAAGGTGAAGACCCATGTTAAGGCTAGGCTCTGACCTCCATACATGTGCTGTGGTATGTGCTTGCTCACTCTAAAACAGAGGAACATGCCCATATATACCCATCACACATATACACATCATACTCATGTGCACACGTGAAAATGTGGGCCACTTTCCAACATGCAATTCTTTCCCCCCCACATGACAGTGTGCTTTGTTCCTGTTTTAGAGATGATCACTGGTAGAGTGTACAGTAAGTAAGGACAGTGTAGTGCCGTGTCCTTGTTAGAGGTCATTTTGGCCATCCTTAGTAACAGGTGAGCTATGTAGCACTTTTGACTCGGCAGATCTCTCTTGGAAGCTATTCAACAGAAACAGTGAATGCCCTTGTTGAAACTAGGTGTACACGGTAGGATTATTTTTTGATAGTAAAAAACAAAATGTAAGCAAAATGCCTGTGTAAAGTGGACTAATAAATGATAATGTGTCCATGTTCTAAAGCATGCAGCAGTCCCTAAAAAGAACAAGTTCAGGGTCGATGTGTTGATATGGAAAGAGACGGGGGTTGATGGACAAATGATAAGTATGATACAATCCCCTTTCATCAAAATGCTAGCCCTCCTTGCCCACCTCGTACGTCTACTGGGGGGACAGTATATACAGAGGGCAATGCAATCCTTTCTCCCCTGGAAAGCAGACATGGGCCCTGGGGGATTAGAGATGAGTAAGTGAGCATTTCATTCTATGTCTGTCCCTATTGCTGGAGTAGTGTTCAGTAACCAGAACTTGCTTTTCAAAACCGCAGTGAGTAGGACTATTAATTACTGTTTTATTAATGACACCAGGCTCTTCATGCTATTGAGGAATATATATGTACACACACACACACACACACACACACACACACACACACACAAACACAAACCTGTATTTAGACTTCTTTTAGTAGTTAAAGGGGGCCGGGGGCCGGGGGCCGGGGGCCGGGGGCCGGGGGCCAGGGGCCAGGGGCCAGGAACAGCCCACAAGTGAGCGTTTGGTGTTCATACTGCCACCAGATGAGTTAGCCCATTTCCTTTGGCCTTCACGAGATTCCCATGAGGTACATTGAAGGACTGTTGTTGCTGTCTCAGCCCAAGGAAGGGCATCTCTAAGAACTGAACAACTTGCTCAGATATGTGTAAGTGTGTTCTAGAGCCTGTTTCCTCAACCACTGTGCTGGACTTCTAAGAGTCACCACAGCTGAAGTGTATTCTTGCTGGCAAACATGGCAAAGAGTTTATTTTTACTCTATTTTAATCTCTCTCTCTCTCTCTCTCTCTCTCTCTCTCTCTCTCTGTGTGTGTGTGTGTGTGTGTACTTATGTGCCCCTCCCCAACCCCTCTTCAGGCATTTGTACAAGTCAGAGGACAGCTTTCAGGAGCCAGCTCTCTCCTTCCACAGTGGTTCCAGGGATTAAGCTCAGGTCGTCAGGCTTGCACATGTTAGCCTAACTTTGCGCTCTCCACTCTTGGACCCGAGCCTGCTGCACTAGCTTCCAGGTTTAGCATTCAGGAGAATAGTGCAAATTGTTCTCACTTACTGATGGCTTTCTCTGAGCCAGCCAATGTACTAGATTCTTTCTGTAGATTGTTGCTGCAGCTTAATAATCTTTGCAGCGACTCTGCAGAGAAGGAAAATTAGACTTGTGAGGAAACTGGAACTCACAGATGTGAAATAATTGCTAGGAAGTCACAGAGCCCAGACTTGAACACACATAGTCATGTAAGCACATGGAAATCTCTGAAGCATAAATAGAGAAAAATGTTCGGACTTTGAGGTTTCCAGTCTTTTGTTTTGTTTGAGACAGGATTTCTCTGTGTAATAGTCCTGGCTGTCCTGGAATGCACTCTGTAGACCAGGCTGGCCTTGAACTCCCAGAGATCCACTTGCCTCTGCCTCCTGAGTGCTGGGACTAAAGGCATGTGCCGCCACCACTGCCTGGCTTGTTTCCGTTCTCTGATGTCTGCTCTTCTGTGTTCTCCAACAAGGATAGCAATTCTGTATCTGTCTGTTTGCAGATCAACTTGGCTCATCTGTAGATCATGATAAGCTTCTCTCCCTGCTCCTCCCTTCCTCTCCTGTCCCTCCTCCTTTCCCCACCCCCTCTTCCTGCCAAGTGGGCATTTGCCCCAACAGCTAACTCTGGACCAGGTATAAGGTGGAAAACAAGCAAGCAAGCAAACAAACAAACAAAAAAAACAATATAAACACTCAGAGAAAAATAACGACAGCCTTTGGTTGTTTTTGGCTGGATTATCATAATCCTAGGCTGGCTTTTCTCATGGCTGTTTCTGAGTAGCTTGATTGACCCCAAATTCTGAACCACTAAGTAGGACCAATATGCAAGAAATAGTTAAGGTTTGGTTTGTAGGCGAATTTGCTGGGAAGTCAGAGGCATTTTGATGGTTTGTGGATGAGTAACCCTCAAATAAATACAACTTTGTGAAAGGACCATTTAACACTGCAGCGTGTACCCAACCCTAACTGACTCCTCACTTTGGAGAGATGGTGTGATAATTATGGAGCAGCAAGAGACAGCACAGAGCCAGCAGTTTTCATAAAGGTAGGGAAAGAGCTGAGAGACTGGGAAACGGCACATGTTGCTGGTGTGACAGATTGCCTGATGCTGGCTCTTATGGGGCTGTCTCTCCACACTGTTCTCAGAGTGGACGGACCAGCTGCCTCGAGCTGCCTTCCCCTCCCTTGCAGCATCAGTCATTTCCTTTATTCTTCTTTGCACTAACTCTGGGGCTCTGGGGGACATGCTTGTTGAGCAGAATCAGTGTCCTATGTGTCTATATTGTAATAAAATTGTGAAATGCACATGAGCTATAGCTAAGTGGATACTGTCCTGTGCTTTGGGATTATCTGTGCTATTGCCTGGACCTTAGATATATTTGGTTGTGGTGGACAAGTTGGGCTCCAATTCAAATTCCCACCTGTAATGTCCTGAGGGGGCAAAGGTTCTATAGTGGCTGTGTTTTGTCTCGTTGCTCCCTGGCCTGCATGGGATAGGAGGGAGGCCCCTGTGGGCCACATTCACCCCTGGGGCTGGTGGTCCTAAGCCTCTTTTTACTTGTTACCCCTGTAGCTCCCTCTCCCACATAACTAGAGTACAAATGAGCATGATCGAGTTAATTTACTTTTTTCACATGTATTTAGTGTGTGTGCACTCACTTGCACATGCATATATATGTGCCATGTCACACATGTGGAGGTAGAAACAACTTTCAGGGCTCAGTGCTCTCTTTCCATCATGGGAGTCAGGGGTCAAAGTCAGCTCTCAGGCTCAGTGATAAGTGCCTTAGCCCACAGAGCCAACTTACTAACCCAAAAGTACATGATACTTAGTGGGTTGTTTGTTCTGTTTTTATATAATGGTATATTGTTACAAATTTTAAGTAGCTGAGAAACAAAACAAAAAGTCCTCGCTTTCTCATTGATTGTTAGTACTTTCTGGATCCCCTGGCATACTGTGCTGCCGCCATCTCCTCTGCCCTCACCTGCTGGCGTGCAGTAGACTTCTTGCCAGCATCAGTGTGCACACGTCAACTTCAGCCTTGGCTGGAACTTAAATTATTTAATCTACTAGATGGACATCCAAGTCTTCACCAGCTTTTTAGAACCAGAGAAAATACAGAAATCAGCAGTAGTGGCGGATCTTTCCACATTGAGGAAGCTGGTGTGTAGGATGGATTCCTAAGCATTTGGAATCACTGTGATAAAGAAAACCCTCTGCTCTGGACTTCCGTGACCATGTTTGCTTTCCAAAAAGGGACTCATTCACAACCCACCAACACGTCAGAGAGCCCTTCCTCTACCCTTGCCAACTGCCTTGGTACTTGCGTATGCCTTCTCAGTGTTAATTTGACAGGTAGAAAAGTTATTGCCTTTCTTTTTATCTTTCTTTATAATGAATGTTAGTATTTTTCATGTGTATTTAATGTCAATTTTTCTACTACCTTTGCCCATGCTTCTTTTAGGTTGCCTTTTTCTCCTTGATCTCAGAGCTTGCTAAAGTAAGAACCTTGATCCTTTGTCTTTCCAAGTATTTTTATCTAGTATTATTGTTCTTTTCAGCTTGTTTTGTGCTTTTTATTCTCTCTCTGGTTTTTCCATAGAGAAGGTTGAAGTTTAATGTGGCAAAACACCGTATTTTTCCTTCTTACTTCTGGATTTGTCATGCTTAAAAAGGTCTTCCATGTTCCAGGGCGCTGGAAACATTTCCTTGCAGTGCTTTTTTCTTTATGCTTTAGTGGGGTTCTGTACTACATGTTATTTGGTAAATATGTGTATTTGTGTGTATCATCAGTTTTTTAAATAAAAAGCATGAGTTTTTTTATTACCAAGATTGGAAAGCTTTTATGTTTACTATTGCACTAGTTCCCGTATATTTTGGTGAAAGCGTCAGATGGAGGTCCAGTTTTATTTTCAGACAGACTCCATGCCACTTATTGAATACTTTGTCTTTTCCCAGATGTGAGAACATTTCTGAGATGAGACTAAATTCCATAACCATAAAAATTCCTGTATGTTGCCTGTGTGGGCCTAACGGATGCTGAGGGAGCCTGGCACTTAGGAAGGCCGGGAGTCCCTGCTGAGTCTCTCGGTTTCATTAGTAGATTAATGAGCGCTCCAGCACACCGAGTGATAAGCATCAGCCTTGCCTGCAGATGCATTTGCTATGCATGTCTGTGACGTTACACATTATTCCCTGTATTTTTCTTGAGACCAGTGACTATTAGACTGATGTTGTGGGACAGGGAAGTCTCCTGGGCAACATGAAGGATGAGCTTGAAGTTCACCCAGACAAATGCTGCCTTGCACTCAGACACACCATGGCTTTTCACTTCTCCATGAGACCAGCTTCACATATTCAGACCTGTGTCTTCATCCTTGTCAAACTGTATCAGAATGTGACTCAGAAAACAAGGTTAGAAGATAAAGGTTTGTGTCTTTCTTCAGCTCCAACTATTTATTTTTAATTTTTGAAAATTTATATTTATGTATGTATGCATTTGAGTGTAGTATCTATGGAGGCCAGAAGAGGACATCAAATCCTTGGGAGCTTGAATTATAGACAGTTGTAGATGCTGGGAACTGAACTTGGGTCCTCTGGCAGAGTAGCAAGTGTTCTTAACCCCCGAGTCATCTCTCTATCCTCCTAAGTCTGAATGGTTTTTACTTCACTTTCTTTTTTTCTTTCTCAAAACAAGGTTTCCCCGTGTAACAATTCTGGCTGTCCTGGAAGTAGCTATGTAGACCAGGCTGGCCTTAAACTCATAGAGGTCTGCCTGCCTCTGCCTTCTGAGTGCTGGGATTAAAAGCTTGTGCCACCACTACCCAGCTGTGTTCATGTCTTATTGAATGAATGTTCTCAGTTTGGGGAATTTTATTATGGGATTCTTTTTTTTTTTTTTTAATTCTCCTGTATATCACATGCATGCCTGGTACCCATGGAGATCAGAAGAGGGTATCAGATGACCTGAAACTGGCATTACAGATGGTTGATAGCCTCCATGTGGGTACTGTGTACTGAACCTAGGTCCTCTGGAAGAGTAGCAAGTCCTCTAAACTGCTGAGCCGTCTCTTCAGCCCCTTACCTAAGAACCTTTAAATAAACATATCATGTCTTATTTTAAATTGGGCATACCATTGAGTTTTTGAAGGAAAACTACAATTATGGACATTGTAAGATTTCAGAGTGTAGAAAACAACTGTAGTTGAGTGTTGGAGTGGTGTGTGTAGGAGGTACCTCATGTCTGAGCAGCACAGTGGAGAGAGAAGGGTTGGGTGGCAGCCACTTTTTGCATCATGGAAAAGTTCAAGTTTAAAGATATTTGGAAGAAGTGAAGTTTCATTTTCTTAAGTTGTTGTATATAGAAAAAGGTCATTATTTATGCATACTAGATTAGTGAGAAAATTATAATTCACAATGAATGTACATTGAGTCTGAAAAATATTGAACATGTAAAAGTTAATTATGCAAATTTGAGGAAATTCAAAGAGAGCTTTAATTGGTAGAATTTTTGCTTTAACAAGCCTAGACTTCCTTATATATAATACTGTTAATTTGCATGAGTTTAAAGAAGTTCTTTAAGCAAGTAGTGGACCAGTTGTTCCTGAAGATCAGTGGACAGAGCTGCTTGCTTTTGAATCTCTGGAGACCCTGCAGCATCAGGCACATAGTAGGCCTGTGGTGGTTTTTCTGGAATGCATGAGTGCTTGAAGACATAAAATAACTAGAACAAGTTTGTTTATCTCATGTAAATCCATTGAACCTGTCTTCACATAGAGCCAGCATGTGGACTGTTCTCAAAACTTCCACTTGGCTAGGTGTAGTGGAACACACTCTGTCCCAGCAATTCAACAGGCTGAGGTCAAAGGATTGCTTAAGCCATGAGTTGCACCAGCTTGGGCTGCATAGTGAAATTCTAGCTCTTTGGAGGCTGGGTGAGGGGGGTGCAAAACTCTGTAGAATATCTGTGGCTTGTTAGGCCATCCTCACCCTCATCTGGAGTAGGACACTAGCCTTCTTCTTAGGCCATCTTCACCCTCATCTGGAGTAGGACACTAGCCTTCTTGTTAGGCCATCCTCACCCTCATCTGGAGTAGGACACTAGCCTTCTTCTTAGGCCATCTTCACCCTCATCTGGAGTAGGACACTAGCCTTCTTGTTAGGCTATCCTCACCCTCATCTGGAGTAGGACACTAGCCTTCTTGTTAGGCTATCCTCACCCTCATCTGGAGTAGGACACTAGCCTTCTTCTTAGGCCATCCTCACCCTCATCTGGAGTAGGACACTAGCCTTCTTGTTAGGCCATCCTCACCCTCATCTGGAGTAGGACACTAGCCTTCTTGTTAGGCCATCCTCACCCTCATCTGGAGTGGGACACTAGCCTTCTTGTTAGGCCATCCTCACCCTCATCTGGAGTGGGACACTAGCCTTCTTGTTAGGCCATCCTCACCCTCATCTGGAGTAGGACACTAGCCTTCTTGTTAGGCCATCCTCACCCTCATCTGGAGTGGGACACTAGCCTTCTTGGTCCCTGTCCTAACCTTCCTCTTGTCAGCGAGGGTGATCCTCCTAGAAGATGAGATCTTAAACATCAGAAAGCTCCTGTAGCTTTCTTCTTACTCAAGAGTGAAAGGTAACACCTTCAAATGCTCAAGTGCCCATGTTACACGTTGGCCCTCACCCAGCCTCACTGTCACTTCTCTGGACACTTTCTTTCTTTTCTTTGCATTCTCTTCTAGCCAATCTCACTTCCTTTGTTTCTAGAACATGCTGGGAATTTTTCCTCTTTGTTAGTTGTTCTTTCTGCCCTCAGTGTTCTTCCCCAAATATCATCTGTATCTACATGACCCACACGTCACTTCAGCATCTCTGTGCCTGGGTATCACACCTGCCACATGGTAGGCACTTTCTTTAGCAAGAAGAAGAAGAAAACAAAGATACAGGGAAGCACTGGAGAATTGAGGGAAGGGAGGAGCTAAGTGATAGCTCATGGATATGAAGGTGTGACCAAAGAAACCATGACCCATTCTCCTGCCTAAATCAGTGGACTCCATCCCTGAGAACTGCTCTGAACTTGACATCTTTTCTGGTAATTTCCTACTGATGTCTTTCTAACATTTACAAGCATGTTTCCATTTCTTTCCTGCCATTACTGTAGTTCTTTTTGACTTCTACCTGGTCCAGAAGGAGCCTCCCCTTTTCCGTCTCTCCTGGTGGAAAGCCCTCCTGAGCCCCTGTCACTGTGGTAGGTGCTGTAGGTTCCCCAGTTTCTGCTGTTTACTCGCTGGGCCATTCTGAGCACCCCTACCTGAGGTACTGCTCTCCTCTGGGGCCTTTATACGCCTCCTCTAGGTTCATCTTTCAGATTGCATGTCGCTTCGGATAAAAATCGTGAACAACATATGGCCTGTTATGATTCTCTTTTCCCAAACTCTGCCATTTTGTATATTTGTGACACACTGCAGATTTTGTAAAGATTGCTTCATAATATTTGTTTGCCATCTGCCGTACTCTATTTGGTGTCTTGCTAGGATTTTTGCCTCCATTTTAAGTGACATTAACAAAATCCAGCCAGTGCATAGACTTTCCGGTTCTCCTTTTGCTTCCCTAATGTGCTGGAAAATCATATTACTATGCTCCAGGCAACTAGAGGAGTCTGGGATTGTCATTGTGAACCAGTGTGTCAGATCTCTGAGCTCCCCCCCACCCCACTGCCACCTCCCTGGTTATATCCAGTAATGTTATTTTGGTCAGATGGCAAAGAACCTTCATGTATAAGACAGAAAAGAGCTCAGGTTATATTTTTCTGCTTTCTGCTCTGTACCACTTCCTTCCGGAGCTCTATACCAGCCGTTTGTACCTTTTAAACTCTGGGTTCCCTTTTAGTAAGTTCTTAGGATTTATTACTCTAGTGAGTATAGTTTTTAAATAGGCAGGGTGTTCGCTGGGGCTGTTTGAGTAGGTCTAACTTTTGGTTTAAAGGTGTTTCAGGTGACTGTCTGCTGAGCTGCTTGGTGGCACATCTGCTTTCCTCTCTTCCTTGCTTCCCAGGCCTCTCATTGAACTGCTTTTGGAAAGAGATGGATCCTCTCTTTAAACGCTGGGGTGAATGGTTTGTTCCTGAGGCTGCCATCACGGGGTCAGGGACAGGTTCCATTTCACTTTTTGGCCAGCCTCACCTGCATTCTCAGGAGTGTGGTTATTTTTCCAGCCCAGCTTCCACTTTGACAAGAACAGAGTCTTCATTAAAGCAGCTAAGCACGGAAATTGGAGGGTAAAGCAGTCCCCTGAGAAACCAAGACATCTATCCTGTTAGGCCATAAGAGCTCTTAGTCACCATGTCACATAGCCTGATTTTATCACCAGGCTTAATTGGAATGCTCCTTTCAACTGGTCTGAGCTCTCCCTCTTGGAGTCAGACGGCATGCTGTGGGCTAGTGTCAGCACTCCTCCAAACCCGTCTGCTTAGGTACCGTGGCAGTGGGGCCTGTCTGTTACGCATGGAGTGCCCGTGAGGAACTGCTCTGCTGGCTGACTTCCTGGCAAAATCCCCAGACTTACATAGAAACTAGAATTCCAGAACACTGTGTTGTCAGTAGTCTTAAGTACATAAGTGTGGGTTTGAGAGTTTAGAGATTCCCACCTCATTCCATCTCCCACCCCACCCCCTACTTCCTCTCTCTCTCAATACTTCCTAATCTTAATTTAGAGAGATAATTATGTAAATGGTACTTATGGAATTTATGCTTTATCATCAGAAGTCATAAAAGGCTCCTCACCTGTTTTACTAAACTCTGAGTGCTTTCCTGTTCTATTCAAGGGACATCTTTCTGTGTGTGTGTGTGTCTGTGTGTGTGTGTGTGTGTGTCTGTCTGTCTGTTGAAATTTGAATATGAGCTATTCCTTTGTGTCCATCATCTGCATAGCTAACTCTAATGCAGAAATGAGATTGGCCAGAGCCAGAAGCTCTTTTATGTTGGGCAGAATTTGGCCCAGATTGACTGATTATATGTGTCTTCATTCATACGTGTGTGCAGGAGCACATGTATTTGTGTGAGCATGTCTGTGGCAGTCACAGGTTGACTTCAGATGTCTTTTTTAGTCTCCATTTTATTCTTTTTTTTTTGAGCTGGGGATCGAACCCAGGGCCTTGCACTTGCTAGGTGAGCACTCTACCACTGAGCTAAATCCCCAACCCCTCCATTTTATTCTTTACGACAAATTCTCTTACTAAATCTAGAGCTTGGCTAGACTGATGGCCAGCAAGGTCCAGGGACCCTCCTGTCTCCTGGTCCCTAGCACAGGGATTGTATGTGCTTGACAAAGCACTTTGCTAGATGAACTGTCTTCCCAGCCCTCTTTGACCTGGCTTTAAAGACAGATATGAAGTGCCTTTGTGTGTGGTGGTACATAGCCTTATATGCTTTTATACTACTTTTTTCTTCTCCCTTATCTCTTGGATTTCAAAGGAAACTTCCAACTTAGCCTTGAGTATGTTAGTTTCTAAGACCTGTGTAGAAACACCTTCCTTGTTTCTGCTGGGATGGTGTTTCTCCCCAGTTTGCCCTTAGAAAGTCTGCATGGAGAACCAAACACAGACAGAAAAAGCAGCTCTTTATGTGTAGAAATCTCCAGACGTGCAGGGATGCATGTGGCAATGTGTCTTTTTGCGTACCAGCGTGGAGTCCTTACTCTTGGTTGTAGAGTTATCAGTAGGGGGTTCTTTCTTTTTTTCTTCTTGAGACAGGGATTCTCTGTGTAGCTTTGGAGCGTGTCCTGGATCTCACGCTGTAGACCAGGGTGGCCTCGAACTCACAGAGATCTCCCTGCCTCTGCCTCCCGAGTGCTGGGATTAAATAGGATTAAAGGTGTGTGGGGTTTTTGACAGCTTCTAGCTGTTTGGACAGTGATGTGGATATACCGATTCAGTAGACTTGGAGAACTCGGCAGCACGAGGCTTTGGAAAGAAGACCCCTCCCTGGAGAACTGTTGGCTCAGGTCACTGAGGGAAACCAAGGGAAATGCTGCCTCCCCTGGTGCTGTCAGTTCGCTGCTGGCCACTGAGAACAAAAAGGAACCACTAGTATTTTGCTTAGTAATAGGCTAATTGGGAAAAGCCCAGACTCCTTCCCATGGGCCTCATGGCCTTGTCACCAAACAGGAGGACTTCTTCAGAACGTCTTCCTCTGGAGAGGAGAGTATGCCTGTTGGTGTGTGATGGGGGGCTTGTGTATTGAACCAAATCCTTCTGTTCTTTCAGAACGATGCAAACATGTTCTCTGAGGATGAGGTGTCCAATTTGCCAGGTTTGGAATGGGCTCATCTAATCAGCAGTTATATGCCCACGAGTGAACAGACATAGAATGCTGACTCTTTAGCAAATACCCAGATTCAGAGCATCCTGCCAAGGGCCTGCCCCTTCTAGATTGTTACCTGGGCAGGCTCTGTACATTGCTCAAATGTTTGGCATTTTTCTTTAACTGTGTATTTAGAGCCTCCACGTCAGCTGTCCACTGCTCCTGCTCTTGTTAGAATTTTGTTATTACATTTCTTTCTTTCTTTCATCCATCCATCCATTCATTCAGTGTGTATGCTTGTATGCCCGTGGGCACACACATGCTGCAGCATATGTGCAGATGCCAGAGGACAACTTCTGGGAGTTGAATCTCTCTCCTTCAACAATGTGGGTTCCAGGGTTTGAACTCAGGTTGTCAGGCTTGAAAGCAACGGCTTTATCCACTGAGCATTCTTGGTCACCCATGTGTTCCTCCTCTCTAGAAGGATGAAGTACCAAAATATTTAGAAATAACTAAAGTCATTCAAGTCCAGTGTGGGAAAAGATGTGGGTGATGATTAGGCCAACAATTCTATTTTAGGTGGAAACTGAGATCTGATCTC